>NW_019416679.1:0-25769 GCF_000390285.2 Anoplophora glabripennis | reverse complement strand
TTTTTTTTGGATTTTGTTAATTTAAATTTAGGAGGTCTCAAAAAATTTGCTTTCCTTGTATTGTAGCTATGAATGTCACCCTGTACACTAAAGTCTTTCCTATTACTATGTATGTCTAAAAGACTGATAAATAAATAAAGAAGGCAAGGGCATTATACTAAATTTTAAAAAAAGAGGGCGACAGTGATCGCGGTGATTAGCCATGGCTAAAATACGAATTATTTTCTTTTGTTGACGAAAAACTTTTCCGGCCGTACTGGAATTACCCCACAAAACGACAGCGTATCAAATGCGTGAATGAAATAAACTAAAATAGATACCACGT
Source organism: Anoplophora glabripennis (assembly GCF_000390285.2). Taxonomy (NCBI): domain Eukaryota; kingdom Metazoa; phylum Arthropoda; class Insecta; order Coleoptera; family Cerambycidae; genus Anoplophora; species Anoplophora glabripennis. The sequence goes on along the minus strand of NW_019416679.1, from coordinate 25,444 downwards.
AAGATATCACTATTTACGAGCATACGTAACTGTCTAAATAAAAATATTATACTTGACAACTTTACACAGAGGTTATTTACATGATCTTTCCAGGATAAACCTGAATCAATATCCACTCCCAACACATGCAATGAATTATTATTATTATGTTTGGACGTTTGGAGTTTTTTCTGGGTTGATGGTTAAATTATTTGCAGAAAACCAGTTTTTTGCCATCTCATCAGTAACCGACATAGAGTCCATCAGGGATTTTAAACTGTCATTTGTATTAAACAGAGTTGTATCATCAGCAAAGAGAATACATTTTTTTGGCGACATAAAATGTATAAAATCATTGACATAAATTAAAAATAAAAGTGGACCTAGTACGGAACCCTGAGGTACCCCATATCGAACTAATTGAATGCTAGAATTACCATCATTAATTGAAACAAATTGTTTATATATATATACAGATTTTATAGTGTATACTAAGCATAACTTATAAATCTACTTACATTTAAACTACATATATACTAATTACATATTACTCATTCGCTCGTCTCATTTTCATCCGCTCAGTCAACCTTTTGAATACATTTCCACTTGCATTCTTCTGTCTCACTTTATTGTCTCTTTTTACCTCCCATTGTCCTATTTTGTCGAGCGTCACCCGCACTTTGTTTTGCAACACCCGCATTTCGTCTTGCCACACCCGCACTTTTTCCCTCTCGCCGGCGATGCGATCGTCGAGGTCCTTTAGTTCACGATCGGTTGCATCCTCCCTCCGATTGTGTTTGTCCCAGTATCGAAGAAAGGATCTAACCATATCGGACTCACCGGGTTGGGAACACTGACCAATCGTCATCCTCTGTGTGGACTGCTGCGGTGAGGGTCGGTGCTGCAACGAGTGCCTGTGCTTCCACAGGGGCCGATGCTTCCACGGGGGCCCGTGCTTCCACGAGGGCCGGTGCTTCCATAAGGGCCGGTGCTTCCACGGGAACCGGAGCTTCTACGGGGACCGGTGCTGCAATGGGGACCGCTGCCTGGGGGGCCGCATGGAGTGTCACTGTGGATATCGTTGGTTGCTGCAGCAACTGATATACTTCGGACGCCTTCCCTTTGTCCGCTCTTTTCTTGCTCGTCCGACTCGAAAGGCGACGAACTTTCTTCGTCGCCATCTTGACGGATGCTGGTGGCGGCTTGGATTGGAAGACGTCGTCCTCGTCGTCGTCGCTGATGGGCGACAGAATCATTGAGGGAAGGTCTCCCAGGTCGGCTAATGCCCTTGTGATGAGGTCATCCTCGGAAACGTCCATTTGGACACCACCCCGGTTGCTTGTTGACAACGCCGTCGTGGTGGGTTCACTGGAGCACACTGCTTCGGCTGTTGAAAATATTCTTGAATATGACGTCGCTCGTCCGGCGTCATCTTCGGCATCGGCTTTCCCACACTAGCCGACTTCTTTTTGGTTGATCCACTAGCGACAACCTTTCGCGGCACAGTGCTTGTACGACCCATCGTTAAAACACAACACAATGACAAAATGAAATAATCGGATGCACGGCAGGTCTTCACTCTACACAAGTATGAAGTGAAAGAGGACGCTCTCAATGATACAATCCTTTTTATCTCCGAGACTCCCACCTCCGCATTCCAATCACACTGCGCATGCTTCACCGAGTGCGCACTCGTACCCAAGCCGTTTGGCTCGGCGTCACCTGTTAGTGCGCAGAATCATTAGAATGCTTGGTCTCTATTGGCTAACACTCGTACCCAAGCCGTTTGGCTTGGCGTCACCTGTTNCCGTTTTTGATAATTCCAATATTGAAAATCCGAGGTAAAGAGGTTTATTATAATGAACTTTTAACTTGCCCATGTGTATGGCGACAAAGTCCTCCGAGAAGATGGTGCATGATTTGAAATTAGGACGAGCAATTAATGTATTTGCACCAAACGATTTTCGAACTTTTTCCCAGTGAGTTACCAATTTGATATCTTTCCTAATATCCACGTTCTCCATCGTTTTACCGTACTCGGCATTGTTCATGAGCTTAAAAAAATCTTTTTCGAATTTGTTTGATGTAGCATTTCTCATTACAGTGTTAAGATCGATATAAACTTTCAACTTTGATTAAATTTTATTATACGATGTATTTTAGTGTCTTTCAAACCGTTTCTTATTGCCTGTTTCAAGTTCCTAAAGTGTATAATTTACTTACGTTTATTATTTAAATTTGGAATTAATTTTGGAATTTTTGACTTTGCACCAGGTGGAACAATATTCTCTGCTAATAAGGGCAGGTCTGAGTGTGCATCATGTAATTCTTTAGGATATTTCACGTCTACTTCTAACGCGTAACCGTTAAGTCCTTCGTCGGGAATATCCATTACGTTAAATTTAGAAATCTCGTCTTCTGTTAGCCACGAAAATCCACCTGTTGGTAAACACTGTGACATGCTGTGTCCGTAGAGATTCGTGGCATCCAAATACATAATAAAAAGGTTCGTCTGGATTATAATTTGGAAGGAATGTATTGTTCGCAACATGCTTCCTATGAGAACATTGGCTGATTCCACCGCGAATACATTTTTTTGAAAAACTGTAGCATTGTAATGTCCGTCAAAAGCTCCAACTCTACTTTTGTTAATCTTAACATGGCGTCCCATGCGAGTCCTGGAGCTGTGTAATATTGTGCGGGATCCAATTTATATTTGTCTAAAGAAATTGCTCGAAAGTTTTCAAATACATCACATAATATAAGCACGTCTGATTTTAAATATATGTCCGAATATTCGCTTTCCATGTTTTCTGTGCTCTTCCATATTCAGTATCCGTTATATGAGTTTCATTCAACTTAACATAAAATTCATCTTTAGTGGGTAAATTTGTAGAATTTAGTTTAACTAAACTCGTTAAAAAACTGTATGGAAAAACACCTTTTTGCCCGATTAATTTGAATTGTTCTTGATTCGGAAAATATTTCAAAGTTTCTTTGAATTGATCATCGTTTAAATTATCAGCTAAATCTTGGAGAGATGTAGCCAAAAACTTGAAACTGTCGATGAATCTCATTTTCAAAAAAACTTTTTTTACTCTCCCATCGTAGCCAATGTAATCGTGCATATAAAGGTGTTTTGTGAATGAAATATATTTTTCTTTACTTTGAGCTATCACATCGATTTTATCTTTATTTAGACATAATTCTTTTATGAAGAGGTGAGCATCGTAGCCCGACATGTTGTGTAATATTATTGGAACGAAATTAGCTAATTTATAATTTAGATTACAAACCGAATGAGCTGCTCCCTGTCTTTTCGTACCCGTTAAATGGCAATGGTCTCTCACCTTAGTATGCCAGCTTTCAAACGGTTTCTCACATATGCTACAAATGGTTGAATTTTCAAATTCTATTTCCTCATCCTCTGACAAAGGAGTCATTGGAACTACATCTTTCAAATAATTGTTATATATGTCGGTTAAATCTGACTCTAAACGCTGTACAAAAACTTTTGTTACATCTTTCCCTCTGTAAAACACAAATTTTGATAGTGAATCGTTGAAAGAGCACTTTATCAAATATGCGAACGAATATGGATCGTGGTTGAAAGTCTTACATGTATAAGATTTTTCAGGGTTGGGTTCGCATGTGTCCATAGGTTTCAAAATAGATTCGAAGTCGGCATACACTACGAAAGGCACTTTCAGTTGTTTTTCGAAATTTTCGAATTTTAATATATTCTCGGGAACGCTTTTTCCAAATTTATCTACGCGTAGTTGCAAACTAGGTACAGTTGTGTAAATATGATTGCAGTCGTGCCTTTGATGTTTTAATAACAAGTCTTCACGACCGAAGTACGATAAACAACCGTCACAAAAATACTTTTTATGCTCATTGCTAGAAATTTGACTAGAAACCAACCTCGAGAAATCCTTAATCCAACAGTAATGACTTTTAACGCATTCTTTAGTACAATGATGATTTTGACCGCACTCCTTAGTGACTAGTAATAAATTCACGTGATATCTTAATTTTTTTGGTGAATAACGCAAAGGCCCGACTACTTCATATTTTAACTTATTCTTTTCAAATGTACTTTCCAAACCGTATACGTTAACAGATATATCATTCATTGCTTCAAATTTAGAAATATCCTTCAATTTAACTGGAAAATCCATACCTACCAAATTCAAAACTGATGAGAAATGTGGATACGAAGACATCTCGTGCACTGGACCCCTTGGTGGATACATTGCCGAAGTTATTGCCCACGCAAAACAGCACTCGTCCTGATTCTTTACATTCACTACCGCTTTCTTGTCTTCCACAAACTTAGGTAATTTCATGTAAGAGGATCCACACAAAGGACTGTTTTTATTCACGTTTACCTCGACATACAATATTTCCTCAATAGCCCAACCTGTAATAATATATTCATGTAAGCGGACGATCTTCATTTTTCAACTTTTAGATATTACTTACCGGAATCTTTCTCCTCAAATTCAGATGTTTGAGATGTCATCGTATCTACAAAGTCTTGGTAGATACCACTAATATCCACAGACTCGTCGATAATCCTATTGCAGCTGTTAAATGCTTTAATGTCAGATGTCTCGCGAGTTTGTAATATATAATTGGTAAAAGTTTCCATATTCACCTTCACCGACTTGTGAACACTTATGACATCTTCCAATAAACTTATTATCTTCCCCTTTACTTCATCAAAAAATTTAATGTAGTCTGTATGCTTAGTCTCACTCTGCACTCTGTAGCTTATTATTCTACATTTGAACGCACTATTAATAATTTGTACGCCATCACATTTTGGAGTACAGGAAACGGTTCTATGTTCCAATGTCCTACGATGCGCATAAATTTGACTTTTGGGTATTTCCTTACCACAACAGTTAATTGTTTCAACCACAGGCGATTGATTGTCATGATGTAATTTCACTCGTTTTGCTTCCGGTTCACTAACATTTAGGGGTTTACAAGACTCCCTTTCATGGCGACGTAAATTATCACTACGCGTAAAGGTTTTACTACATACATTGCACAAATACATTTTTGTTAGTAAAAACTCACTCTCGATCGGAAAGTTATTCACAAATGAAATTCAAACCGTCTACTCCTGCCTTTTTATAAAAATGGAGACCCATGATGAGCATGCGCTGTTGAACACATTCAATTTAGAGTTTCTGTTAGAGGGAATTACAAAGGTTAATGAAGGTGACCAATATAATATTCGGCAGAGGTCAAATAAAGGTTACCAACTAATGTGGTTTTCAATGTTATTAACAAATCAATAGGACATCCTCAAACTTCAAGTAATGTCCAACTTCGCAGAGGTCATTCAAAGTCAACTAATATAAATTTCAAGGCGTCACCGCAGGGGTCATTCAAGGTCGCTGAGGGGGTGAGGGGTGAGACGAGGGGGAGATTGAGAATCGGTTAAAATAGTCTACTCCTGCTGCTGCGGAAATATCCAGGGCATCCTTTTGCTCTTGCCTGTGACGAATTCTTGCTTCACGAGTCGCAGCGTCAGCTTTCTTTTCGGCAATGAGTATGCGGTTCTCATCTTCTTTTCGGGCATACTCGTGGCTGTTTCGGCCAAGTTTCAAGTCCATGCCATGCATAAAAAGTAACAAAGCTGATACTCCTTCGTTGAAAGTGCCAGCAGCGACAAATGAAGCAATCTCTACTGAACCTACTTCAATCTCTACTTGAACCAGCAGGAAGTATTTTTGGAGTAATTTTCCAAATTAGCTGGTTCAAACTTTCATTATTGTTTTGCGTGAAGCCACCAATACACCTCTCCAAGAGCTCTTCTTTGCTGAGTTCTTCATAAATAGACTTGATAGCTGATGAAACCTCACTTGGTAATGGATCGTAGTCGTGTTTGTATGAAGAAAGAGTGTTCATTGCTGAAGTACGCTGCCAACTGCATCATGAGTTAGGGTCCTTTGGACATTTATCGTGCTGTGGATTTTTGTCTGTGGAGATATAATGAAAATAAGTTGCCCATATAGCGTCTCTCATATTTTGCACCGAAAAGCAGTTTCTTCTTATAGCTAGGCCATAATAAACGGTTAACTTATCAATAAATTTGCCAGTAAGTTTGCCTTTGCCAGAGAGATTTCTAATTGTTATTGTTTATTGACCAAATCACGTAAGCGCTTGCCCATCCTCTTCTGCACATATCCTACGCATTCTTTTTTATTTATAATAAAATCGTCGCCATAAGGTTTGGCATTAAGAACTCCAGAATATGTTTTGGAGTCCCCGTCACCAATATAATTTGAGTATCTTAGGCCGTATTTTTCAAAAGAGCGTTGAAACATTGCAACGATTGATGAAACTTCCATATTACCAGCTGGTCCTTGGTGATTGGCACTACATTCCTGCCACTCTTCAAATTCTGTTGTGTTCAGTTTTTTTCCAAACTTCACATAATTTACAATATGAACATTTTACAAAAATATCCAAAACTTTTCCGCTATAATACCCAATTAACGTAGACACACCGTACCTATAATGATGAAAAACCGCGCTTTTTCTAAGTACCATCACCTGATACAATTACATCTGTTGTATCATCAATACCACTTTCATCACACGTTAATTGTTTTTCTTCTTTTGCAGCCGATGAAAAAAGTGGTTCAGCAACCATCTGAACACATTCATGAATTTTCTGAACATAAAAATCATATGTTGACTTATTCAAAAAATAACAACTTATATCCATCAAGCCACAGAATTTTTTACATCCGGCAAGTCCTAAGCCTAATATTCGCAACACAAATATAAACCTACGATTTATTTCATATGATTTACCAATTTTTTGACACGATAAAATGTATCTAGGCTGACATTTTTCACACTCTACGAGAATCTTGAAACCAACCACTAGTTGTTCGATCAGATCTTGTAACTTTACTCATATTTTATAAATAAAAATTTATAAACACTCATAGTAAAAATTCACGAACACTTATAACGTCAAATCAACCTATTGGCTCAAGAAGCAACAATCAACTAAAATATTAAAAACTAATTAGTTGCCCTTGAATTGTAAAAGAAAGTGGGAAAGGCCGACCAACAATAGCTATGCAGCTGCTTCCGTATACCTGCGAAGCGCTGCACTGACGTGGCCTGATGGCCGGAACTTCCGAAGGGTCTATCTCTTAGAATTTTACTCGGATCGATTTGAAATTTTAGGAGAATATTTTAAACATATTGTACTATTTAATAGGACTAAAAAAAAATCGATTTTTTGAAATTTTCAAACCCACCTAACCCCTTAATATCTGAAGATATCTCTACTGCCGTTTCGACAATGAGTCTATCAGCATCTTGGAAGGCTTGCTTTGTTCTGAAACTTTCAAGTTCAAGTCTCGCTCGGAGTTCTATAATAAATCTCTTTTTGTTATTTTCATTTAAAAAAAAAACATTCAATTATTGCAATTGTTTATAAGCGTGAAAATTGCGAAAATGTTTAAACAATCACCATGGCTTACCTAATCGTCCGATTTGAATTTTTCAAAAAACATTTTAAAGCTTGAGCTCTTCTTTTTGTGGTGAAACTTTCAAGTATTCAAAGGCTTTAGATTTTTAGAAATTTGATTTTGAAAATTTTTTAATTAAAAAAGAATTTAAACAATTATGTAAAAACTATCGAACCGAATTGGATGAAATTTGGTGTGATGATTTTGTACACTAATAAGTTTAATTGGGAAAAGTATGAAGATCCTAGGTGTTATTCCAGTGTCTGAAAAAAATTGACAAATAAAGTAGCATTTTTTGCAATTTTTTAAATTATTTTACCGATTTTTGCAACAACAATAATTATATTTTCGAATTGCAACTACCTCTATCTCGTTCAAAATTTAATTACAAAACTTTTTTCCTCTTCCATTTTTGTCTAAAACGAATAGTTGCTAAGTTGTCCACGAGAAATCCAAGAAAAAAATGAATTTTTTTGCTATTTTTTTTATACTTTTTTGCAATAACAATTAAGCCCACGTTTTTTTATTTGCATAGAAAAATTATCATTTCTGATGTTATTTAGAAGCCGTTAAAGCAAAAATTTCCGATCGTATGCGTTTTATCCTACCCGAAAACAGATACCGCCTGGACTATTACCAGTCGGACAAGGTAAAACTGATTGGAGATCATACATAAACACGGATTTATTTGATGACTTGTCTATTCCTTTTCTGTTCGACACAACTCCTTTTCTGCCGGGAAAGTTTTAATATCAAAGCAGTCCTGGGATTTTGACCCATTTTCCTAAAAAATAAGTTTTAACAATAAAGACAAGAATGGCACATTTTGTTACGTTGTGGTAAAACCTACAATAGTTATTTAAAAGACCTGCATATTTTAATTCAGACAAAATATGTCTTTTCTGGGCAAGAACGGCACATTGTAATGAGAGAGGTAAAATATTTCAGTAATTATTAGAAAGAATGGCACATATTCATTTAATTCAAAAATTACATAAAACATGTATCTAAATTTCGCTTGCCTTATGAAAAAGATTGCCCTAATGTCTTCTACACAATAACCAATTTTTTTTACCTCGCCTCGACCACCAAACATCATCCAAACACCATGGAGAGGGTAGGATATTTCTCGCCCGATAAAACCGTAGTTATATCTTCAATAGGTTTTAACAACGATACACAGTCTGCTATTATTTGCCACTCTGCAGTGTCCAAAAATTCAGGTGCTTGAGGTATGGATGTTATGGCAGCTGACGGCGGCGCTTTTATTTTTAAGTGTTTCCATCATTATCAAACATGAGTTCCATCGTGTTCTTACATCTTGTTTGACCTTAAAAATAGGAAGATTCATTAGAATTTGCATTTCCTTGAGAATTTGAGATGCAACAGCACTATGTTTGAAATATCCTTCAGGGCTCTCGCAATGTTTTCTCCTGTGTGATGAACGTCTTCCAGTTCTTTGGTGGCTATGTTTCGTGAAACCATCTGGTCATTATAAATAAAATGAATTGTCACAGAAATGTAAGCTTTGCTATCTGACGTCCAGATGTCTGTTGTTACTGCAACATTTGCCACATCTGTCAGCATGGTCTTAATTTTGCGGCTTTCCTCTTGGTACAAGTTTTCAAGTCATACTGATGTTAAAAGTTTTTCTACTCGGCAGTTGATAATGTGGATTCAGGTTGTTTGAATAATTAATGAAGCCCTTATTTTCTACAATGGACAGTGGTTGATAATCTGTTACAATCATTTGCAAAAGAGCTTTGTCAAATGTATCTTTAATTTCCGGTGTTAGTTAGTAGAACCAAATAACCTGAGTTGGCGAGAACCTTTCGATTTCGATAGAGGCTTTCCTTGGTTATTTGCTGTAATGTTAGTGGGAATTGGTATTGGTACAGCGGATCCACCAGGGAATAGTCTCCTTGAATTATGGGATGAAGAGTCAATTTCTTGACTAGGACCTACAACAGATTTTACCACATTTTCATCGGCATCTTCTTCGGGTTCACGTTGCGGACATAGGGAAGCCGTGTGTTTTCTTTTTAAATGTTCTCTTAAATTTGATGTATTGCCGGAATATTTAAATTCATTTTTGCAAATATTGCAAGTTAACGTTCTTTTTCTTTTCCCCAGTCTTTTTAAAATGCTCCCACACTGTAGACGACGTTTTTGGTCCACGCTTCATAATTTCGATATAAAGTTTTAATATAGTCAATAATACTCACAAAATAATTGTTTATAAATATTAAACGCACTTTATAATGTTCAATACACAAATAACAAAAGTAGAGTAGAAAGTGTAAAAATGAAATTTAATATGGAAAACTCATAGAACTAGCCAGTTTGTTATAAATAACAAGATATGAATCAAAAACTTGTAAATTAAAAATACTGAATATCAATAAATTAATACAAATGATACATAAAAAGTTAGCTAATTTAACATACATGCATTGTATAAACACAGAAGATGAGAATAGTAATTTATTTAAATTAATTTCAACAAATACAAATATAAATGTAGGACAGATCGATAAATTTAGTAACGATTATAGTCAGAACTACTTATAGAATAAAAATAAAGGCATAAAAAATAAGAATATGTTAAATTAACTACACTTGCAACAGTACAGTATTGGAAAGCACATATAAGATCATGAAAATTTTAAAAAAACAACGGAAGTGACATTACTCGGAATAATATTAAAAAAAATAGAATTTTAAGCAGTATAGTGTTATAAAACCAGTATATTTACATGTAATGAATAAAAAGACAGTCCCTAGACTATATTACAATACTGGTAAAAAGAATTTTATGTTAAAATAAGCCGATGAGTTTGACAGTGCTACGATACATGCAAGTTCATAGGACTTAATTAGAATAAATAAATTATCCAGGACTATAAAAACATGCATACAACATGTATTAAAGGATAGAGAGTTGATTTAGATACATAAATTGTAGTTTGAATGGGTAATAATGCTTAAAATTGTAAAATATAGGTGATGCGACATTGAGGTTAAGCTTTGATCGTAATATGATGAAAAGGATATCAATAGAAAGCTGAGAGTACGAGAAATCACAATATGTAAGTAGTTTCGAGATTAAGCCAAGCATAATTCCAAAATTTGCAATTTTATTTTTATAATTTTGAGGCATAATTTATTTTCATAACAACCACTGGAAAATAGCTATTAATATAGGAACCAGACGTCAAAATTAGACAGTATGTCCATAATCTCCGTAGAGAGCACATGTATAACCTAAAACATTTAAAATAAGTAAAATTTGATAAAATTTAGACGAAATACATACTCAAAAGTTATGTAAAGTAAATATCAATATAAGATTTGACATTTGACAGTAAAACAGACAGACCAACCTAGTATCATAATACGTTTAAAGTAATCACAATACAAAATTAGTGAAATTGTAAAATCAGTGTTTGGTATAAGTAAAAATACAAGAAAGTAAGTGCAAAGTGTTAAAGAAAAGTGAGGAGAAAAGAAGAAGTGTCCTGAAATAAAATCCAGAAAAAGAGATTGCTGTTCCATGCAGAACCAGGGAAAAGGAACGTAGAACGAGAATTCAACAATCCACGAACAGATTAAAACAAGGAAAGGATATTATACGTGAGCAACCAACAATACAAAGTTTAAATATAGTTGCATAAATAACTGGCCATATTAGAGAAATAAAAATAAATTAAGAACATTATCCTTATTTAAAATACATTAAAAGTTACAAGCTTGATAACTATAAACAAGTCACCGTTAATCGTAGAAATATTTCAATAGATAAAAATTTAAAACTGAAAAGAGAGCTCATTAGTTAATAAGTTTAGGATAGAATAATCAGAATTTTGAAAATTTTGTCATTTATAAAAATAAAGGAAATAGTAAGTAATATATTGTTTATGTTTTCAGTTTGAAGTCAGTAATTTTATTTTCTGAAATTAAATCAATTATACATTTCTATTCAAAACTAAATCATTTATGGAAAGAATTAAGTATTGAACAACATTAAAAATTTAAATCATTCTCATAAAAAATTATTTCAACATAAGTGTCAATCATACTTGTATACAAAGTGTTTATAAAGTGAACCGCTTCCCTGAAGATAGGAGTACAGGCTCTAAAATTATTCATAAGCATAACAGGTAATTATAGAATCCATAAATTATCTTACAAAAAGGCGTTCAACAAAATTTTGACATAAGCATTAATCAAATTCATTCAATAATAAAAATTTTTTATAATAANGAGCTACCCAGTTACGTATTCTATACTCAGCACAAAAATTAATGAAGCAAAAAATTTTTTTTAGTGATTTTTGAAAGGTGAATGCTGGTCATATGGAGAAAAAAAAGAAGCTTGGAGATTCTAGTTTTGAAATCTTGATATGAAATATTTTTTTGAGCATCACTCGGCACAATCAAAAGAAATAATGCAAGGCAGAAATTTTACAAATTTTGCTTTTTTTTTCAAAACTGCTCATGGGCTCAGAAAAATTTTCCTGGCTAATCAATACCAGGATCATTTAGCTTGATTCCACAGCTTCAATTTGTTTTTTTTATTTTCTGTAAAATTATTTCTCATTGAGATATCGGCTACAGAGTGAACAGTCACCTTTTTTTAGGTAGGGGAAAGGGAGGTAAGTTGACGAATCTAAGGCTTTTTGGGTCGCAAAATTGTTATTTATGAAAAAGTAGGCATGCATTGCATTTAAACTTTAATTTATAACATAATTAAAACGGTTGACAAGAAAACATTTAAAAAAATATATATTTTAACATAAGAAAATGCATTTTAAAAATGAACAACCAGTTCGTCATCTTGCCACCTACTGCTGATAAGTTGACGAATTGCTGTGGGTAAGTTGACTAATATTTTAAATTACAAAAAGTCTTAAAACCAAAGTTTGAAAATATATTTATTAAGGATAATATACTCAAAATATACAAAACAGGAATATAACACGCTAATTAGCTTTATAAAAGAAAATCTAATAATAACATTTAACAAAACAAAACGAAATAAAACATTTACTCCAGTTATTTAAATAATTATGCACAAAAGTCACAAATCCATGTTTTAGCTGTAGCTTCTTTAGGATTCAAAGTGGTACATTGTGAATACGCTCAGCCGACATTTTGAACATTGGAACCAAAGTTCATTATCCTTACCCATATCACTGCAGATTATGCACAGCTTATCATCTTCGAATTCCAAATCCATATCATCGTCAGTGTCAGCATAGGCTATTTCTGCTGAGAAACTGATCAGATGAACTAAATACTATGCGTTTTGCCGCCGAGATTTCGAAGCTACCAGACTGCGCAAGTCCGTAAGGGTGAAGCGCGGCGGTTGATTTTAAAACGTTTAATTTAATAGCAATGTGCAATTCGTCACCTTACCTACTTCGTCATCTTAGGGCCCTTTCCTAATTATAATTATTATAAAATATAAGATTATACTATAGGATGAGATATTAAAAAAATAATTTGTTTCGTATTCGATAAAGTAGTAGTAATAGGTATGGTCAGGTACGGTCAACTTGTACATTCCATATTCCTTCCCAGGTTCAGGTCTTAGGTCTCTGTACACAAGTGGTATCTTCCTTTTGGTACGGCGCCGCCGAATGACATGTTTGTTGATTTTCAAGAACATAATAGGCCGTACCCCCCGTGATGCTTACGAAGCGGCGGCGGCGGGGAATCTGTGCATTCGCAGTACACGAGATACTCTGCCTAATAATAATAATTAAAATCTATAAAATGAATGTACCAGAAACTAATTGAATTTAACCTTTACCTTAATAGTAGGTTGATTGGGATAATTAGATTTTTCAATTATTCTTCGGGCAAGTGCCATCTCAGGCGCATTCACCATTTCGGTGCAGGGTAATAAATCGATGGCCATTGCCATTTCCATTTGCTGAAGCAGAACTAGCAGAAGCAGCACGGGGAGAAATGCAAAGACACCGCGTAGTGGTGGTGGTGATGGGGATCGTGGGCATCGTGGCAGCACTGACGGCGACGGCACTGGTACTGGTACAAACTACAGAGTCGCGGTACTCGAGGTAATGCTCATCATACTTTTAAGTTTGATTTTTAAATTATTCCAGTCGGTACTTACTTACTTATATAGTGTTATTTTCAGATGAAGACAATGATTGTGGTTGTGACGTGATCGGCCAATTTTTGTATCTATATCGACCTTTAAAAATCAAACTTCAAAAGACTCTTTCTATCTTTTTAATTGTGTAATAATTTATGAGGGGAGTTACCCTGTAACCTCAAGTGTAATAATTTTCATTTATCTAACCTGGACGTAACCTCTTATTGACGAATATTATTTGGTTCATTTCACCGAACACCAAAATTAATTTTCTTGTTTTATCTAAATAATTGCTACCGATAAAATAAAAATAAATACGAACCGCACGTAAACAAGGACACACGTAGTTTTATTAGTGAATAAATCCATTTTGTAAAAGTTTTGGAAGAGGCTTTTATTTCAGAGAGAAGGTTTTCAATAGGAATTGAAATGTTTATAAAATCAATCAAAATCTCAATAACAATAGCAGTCATAAACTCGGCACTTTTAAATTTAAAACTATAAATTATGGTTTAATTTATTAGACGGCTTCGGCACAGTTAAAAGAATATATGGCTATGGTTCAGATTTCTGCGAGTTGTTTAATAGCCCCTAACTGGGACGAATTTATTTATAGGTTGTTACGGAGGGTCGGTTTTGTATTTGTAAAAAAATTATATAGATGTCTAATTTTTACAGCGGAACGGGTGTTGTGAGAGCATGAGAGTGTTCCTAACCTTCCGAGCACGAATTTTAAGTGAGTTAAATGGTTTTCTAAGGAATCGCTAAATATTATGACATCATCAAGATAAAGTGTAAAGTGGTGTAAGAATCCGGTCAAGACTTCCCTTGTCATTAAGTTCTGAAATGTTTTTGGTGCCCCTTTAAGCCCGAAAGGCAGCACTGTCAACCGATAGGTGGCGCCGTCGTGCGTGATGAAGGCGGTTAAATCTTTGGATTGCNAATGATACATAAAAAGTTAGCTAATTTAACATACATGCATTGTATAAACACAGAAGATGAGAATAGTAATTTATTTAAATTAATTTCAACAAATACAAATATAAATGTAGGACAGATCGATAAATTTAGTAACGATTATAGTCAGAACTACTTATAGAATAAAACTAAAGGCATAAAAAATAAGAATATGTTAAATTAACTACACTTGCAACAGTACAGTATTGGAAAGCACGTATAAGATAATGAAAATTGTAAAAAAACCAACGGAAGTGACATTACCCGGAATAATATTGAAAAAAATTTGAATTTTAAGCAGTATAGTGTTATAAAACCAGTATATTTACATGTAATGAGTAAAAAGACAGTCCCTAGACTATATTACAATACACCAATACTGGTAAAAACAATTTTATGTTAAAATAAGCCGATGAGTTTGACAGTGCTACGATACATGCAAGTTCATAGGACTTAATTAGAATAAATAAATTATCCAGGACTATAAAAACGTACATACAACATGCATTAAAGGACAGAGAGTTGATTTAGATACATAAAATGTAGTTTGAATAGGTAATAATTCTTAAAATTGTAAAATATAGGTAATGAGACATTGAAGTTAAGCTTTGATCGTAATATGATGAAAGGGATATCAATAGAAAGCTGAGAGTACGAGAAATCACAATATGTAAGTTGTTTCGAGATTAAGCCAAGCATAATTCCAAAATTTGCAATTTTATTTTTATAATTTTGAGGCATAATTTATTTCCATAACAACCACTGGAAAATAGCTATTAATATAGGAACCAGACGTCAAAATTAGGCAGTATGTCCATAATCTCCGTAGAGAGCACATGTATAATCTAAAACATTTTAAATAAGTAAAATTTGATAAAATTTAGAAGAATTACATACTCAAAGTTATATAAAGTAAATATCAATATAAGATTTGACATTTGACAGTAAAACAGACAGATCAACCTAGTATCATAATACGTTTAAAGTAACCACAATATAAAATTAGTGAAATTGTAAAATCAGTGTTTGGTATAAGTGAAAATACAAGAAAGTAAATGCAAAATGTTAAAGAAAAGTGAGGAGAAAAGAAGGAGGGACCTGAAATAAAATCCAGAAAAAGAGATTGCTGTTCCATGCAAAACCAAGCAAAAGGAACGTAGAACGAGAATTCAAGAATCCACGGAGCAGATTAAAACAAGGAAAAGGATATTATACGTGAGCAACCAACAATACAAAGTTTAAATATAGTTGCATAAATAACTGGCCATATTAGAGAAATAAAAAAATAATTAAGAACTTTATCGCTATTTAAAATACATTAAAAGTTACAAGCTTGATAACTATAAACAAAAGTCACCGTTAATAGTAGAAATATTACAATAGATAAAAATTTAATACTGAATAGAGAGCTCATTAGTTAATAAGTTTAGGATAGAATAATCAGAATTTTGAAAATTTTATTATTTATAAAAAACGAAATAGTAAGTAATATATTGTTTATGTTTTCAGTTTGAAGTCAGTAATTTTATTTTCTCAAATTAAATCAATTTTACATTTCTATTCAAAACTAAATCATATATAGAAAGAATTAAGTATTGAACAACATTAAAAATTTAAATCATTCTCATAAAAAACTATTTCAACATAAGTGTCAATCATACTTGTATACAAAGTGTTTATAAAGTGAACCGCTTCCCTGAAGATAGGAGTACAGGCTCTAAAATTATTTATAAGCATAACAGGTAATTATAGAATCCATAAATTATCTTACAAAAAGGCGTTCAACAAAATTTTGACATAAGCATTAATCAAATTCATTCAATAACAAATTTTTTTTATAATAANATTCATCATATCGAAATTTGGTAAGTTTGACTCTGACACCCCATTAAGCAGCTGAGAAATCTCAGGTCTATCACATTCAATCTCATTGATGCTACCACTTGACACCGTCTCTGATGAAAATTCTATCATATTGGACAGTTCCGGTGATTCGTTAAGTAATTGTGATATTTCAGGCCTATTTTTTGTTTCGTTCAAATTTTGGCTGGTTGTTGACTGAGATCCTGTCGAAAATTTCATCATATCAGAGTCATTATTTATGTCTGAATCGATTCTTTCCCTTTGCACGACGAGTGGCACAGAGAACTGTGGTCCATGATTGTCTTCATCGATATCGGGACTTATAACTATTTGTGATATCACTGAAGGCACATTTTGATGTCTAGCCGCCTTCTCGGAATTAGTTCTAATTAACATCAACGCAGAATCAAGGTAACCGATTTGATCCAATGATCTTTCAACCTCTTCCAGATGTTTATCCTTCTGTTTTGCAGGCTCAGATAATACTATTGGTATCAAAGCTTCTGGGCCAGTGCTTGGTCTTTGATGTTTCTCCTGTTTTAGGAGATCCACAGCAATGTAATCCGCAGCTCGAAACAATTTTGCTTGTGTTAAGAGGTACAGCAAATGACCTAGAACCGGTCTCAATCTGCCTGATGTTCCCCATTCGTCCAGCAATATTTCAGTACAAGCTCTCCTGTACCTTTCCGATGCATTCTCTATTAACCTAAAAAAAAACTATTGATAAACTTCATCTTTTTCAAAAGTTTTAAGATGCATTACTTAAAATGTTCTGAATTATATTTGTGGGGATTATCTAAGGTAACATTACACACGAAATTAAACTTTTCCAGTGTCTTTGGTATAATTGACATTAGTCTCTTCCACAATTCATGAGTTTCCAGTATCTGAGCCAACTCCCTTATGTATCTTGGGGAGAGTTTTCTAATTTCCAGCGAACGATCCATCTGTCTTCTGTTTACAGTCATTACATCTGGATTATATCATAAATGTAGGCTAAAAAAAAGTAGCTAAAAAGCTAAAGTAAACATTTAGTGCTTCTAAATTTTAGTTTTCAATGCCTTATTTCTAAACCATAATTTCAGGAACGTTTGTGTATTGGTTTATAATCAAAATCAATTGCTTTAGATAGAAACAAATTATGAAATAAAGGTTATGTTTCAATTATTGTAGAAGAGAAATTCGTCTCTGGCAGAATCATCGCAGAATTTTATATACACAAGATCCAGTAACTTAACTTTATAATTTATTATAAAATTATAAAATTTATTAACATTTGATCGACAATCAATTTTATGTTTATGCACAAATTTAAATGTCAACAATGTATTTACGAATGCAAAATCCAACTAAGTATAAGTACTATAAGTTGCGACAAATTTATTTATTATTTTTATTACGATTTCATACCGATACTAATCGTCGATACGATGTCAGTAGAGCAAATTTTTCTCGGAGGCAGTCCCATAACGAATGGTGAATTGTGAATTTTAATATTTTAAATTTCAGTAAATTTTTGTCTTGCGTTGCGAAATGATTACACAATCGACCTTAAAAGAAAATGGGAATCTGTGTTAAAAGTATTCTAAAAAATTAAAGCAAATGTTTCGGCGGTAAATTGAACATTACAAAAATAATTATAAGTAGATAAAGATTGTTTACGTTGCGAATAGATAACCATAATAATAAAAATGAGATAACTGTTTCATCGTTTGCATAGAAATTTATTATTATTCAATTGTGTAATGGTTTTAATGTCGATTTTTACATAATCATTGTTCAGTATTATTTGTTAAGTTTGTATTCTTTGTTTCCTGTGAATGTAAAATAATGTAAACCGTCCCTGCAAAATAAAGGTATCTGAATTGCGCAAGGCTCGATGAACCGAGCTAGTGACGCGCAGTGTTGCCAACTTAGTGGTTTCCCCACTAGAACTGGTGATTTGAAAGACTCATCTAGTGTACTTTTTTGCCATTTAGTTGCTGGTGGGTTTTTTAGATATTTTTATATACTTTGATGGTTTTTATGGTGGTTTTGTACATATTATTTTATTAGCATGTACTTGAAACTTATTTTGTAATATTAAATCTATCCGTTACTAATCACGCGAAAAAATGCCTAATGGACCATGCTTCTTGGTGTTTAACGCTAACGTCTGTCTACAGTATATGTGTGGTCTGTGGTTAGTTTTGTGTTTTGTGGTCACTATTAGTAGGGTATTTTAACCGTTTGTGAGTCTCCCCCCTCCACTTTCGTCCTTGAAATGACATATGTGGTGACGTATGAGGTGACCGTGAACGACATTGAAGGTCACATTAGTTGGTCACGATTATTTGTCCTCTATACATAGTTAAAATATTGTTTGTAGTTGGTAAATGACATTGAAGGATGNAATTTTTTTATTCTGCCTTAAAATGAATGTAAAAAACATGTTGGAAGTGTCGATGAAATAAATCGAAAAAAAAATGCTTAAAATAGCAATAAAAAAACTTTTTCATTTTATGAAAAAATCATTCTTTAACAAAAATAGATATTAAGGCTATTAAGAAATTAGAAATATACCTAGTGGTTGACCCTAGTAAAGAAATATATATTCATATTGTAACATTTCTCGGAAATATCTCGACAAATAATTACTTTCTAGTATTATGCATTTTTCAACTAAATTCGTCGTGAGCTAAATTTCCACTAGTAAATAATAGGAAAAGTTAAAAAACAAAATTCTAGATATCTGAAAGTCTGCATGACACACTTGGGCGAACCCATCAATATTTATATCGATGGGAAAGAAGCCGGAAAGGGAACTCTTTGCTTTTCATTTCACCTCAAAAGCAACTCGAATAAATCGCTGACATGTGTGGAGATCACATTAAGTACATGAAATTTTATAACACCTGAGATTTCCCCGCACAGAGAATATGATTTTCAGAAGCATTCACCTGGAGTTGACCTAGAACTGTCAACTCAACTATATTTACAGGCGGTTTCCATTTTGCATATTTATCCAATCTTATAGTTTTGATACGAATGCGGGCACAGGAAAAGCAATTTTCCAACGTACGGAAAAGCGTAAGTCTTTTTTCAGCCTGCCATGACCGCTCGAGATCGGTACGTAGAAAGATTTCCAGAGTGTCGATTCCCAGTTTTTTATCAGAATAGAAAGAGTTCCCCATAGAGGGTGTCATCGAAAGTGGAATTTTCCTCTTATAGTATAGGTTTATGAAAAATGAAATAGAGGGTAGCATGAATAAAAAAATGTTAAAAGGGATAATCATTAACAAACACATTGGTTTAAAGCTTACTCAATTAAGCTTATTGATACTAGAATTTTATCATGTCAACAATTAACTCAAGAGTCACGGGCTCAGAGTTGGAGCTTTCTTTCTTTTCTCTTATTTGTTGCTTAAATGTTTAACTTCAGTGTTTTGAGTCTTGCAAATATTGCTCATTTAAGTAATATTGGGACCCTATAAATAAGATTTTTCATGAACCCCCAGAAATAAAAGTCCAACGGGTTGAGGGACACATACAGGGTCGGAAAGTCCCCATGGTTCATCGGCCGTTACGTTATGGTCCACTTCTTATTTGTGGAAGGCCGAAATGGGCGGTGACTATTAGACGCATTCATTATAGCCATATTTCTCTATCGCACGGATTTCTATTGTAACCTGAGGGGTTATTTCTTTAATTATCTACCTTTAATTAATTAACTATTTTATTCTCGAAAGGGAGTTTAATATCATTATACTTTAATTCATACGTGGGAACTTAGAAATGTTGTATGTTCAGAAAATGAAAANTTATGTAAAATTTTACTGGTTATTTTGATGCCACACTGTAGTCCAGTCAATTTTTTTTTTTAACTGGAATGTTGGGGGGTAGTTTTGATTTTTGGGGTGCTGAATCCGAATCTGACATTTGCAATGGGTGGCAATGAAGAAAAAATGTTCACTTCAATTGTCATTAGAATCTATTTCATTCTTAGTGTTCAGTGGAATTCCTATTTGAATCCACTTTATTATTTATTAGTTCAGTTGGATTGTCATTACAATTCACTTCATTCTTAATAATCATTTAGATTCTCATTAGAATCCATTTCTCTCTTATTAGTGTTTAGTTCGATTCTCATTAAAATATTTATTAGATTAGTGTTCAATTGGATTATAATTAGTATCCACTTTGTTCCTATTAATGACACAATTATTGTTAGTGTTCCGTTGGATTGTCATTAGAATTTGCTTCATTATTAATAGTGATATCTTGGATTCTCATTAGAATCCATTTTATTGTTATTAGAGTTTAATTACATTCTGATGTGTTTAGTTGGATTATAATCAGAAGTTACAATTATTATTAGTGTTCACTTGGACTGTCATTAAAATTCTCTTTATTATTAGTAGAATCTATTGCATTCTTACTAATTATTCAGATTCTCATTAAAGTCTATTTAACTCTTATTAGTGTTTGATTCGACTCATAAAAATCCTTATTAGTGTTTAGTTGCATTATAATTAGAATTCACTTATTTGTCATTAGAATCTACTTCATTCTTACTAATCATTTAGATTCTTATTAGAGTTCATTTCACTCTTACTAGTATTTAGTTCAATTAAAATCCTTATTAGTGTTTGGTTGGATTATAATTAGAATTAACTTAATTCTTATTAATGTTAAGATTATTTTAGTTTTCTCATGGAGTGTCATTAGAATTTACTTCTTTTTATTGGTGATTGCTTGGAATTAGAATCCAATTTATTCTTATTAGTGATCACTTGAAACAAGAAGGTTTTTTTTAAAAATTAATATTTTTCGAGTTATTTGCGATTGAAAATGTTGATTTTTCATCTAAAAAATGCATGTTTTTTTAACCATTTTTGATAAATAACTCGAAAACCTTGCGTTTTATCGAAAACCCCATATAAAGCAAAAATAAAGCTTTTGAAATAATGAATCGATTCATTGTTGATTACCGTAGATGTAATAATAATCCAGTTATCACTCTCTAAAGGTGATTGTTTATTTTTCGGAAAGTAAAATCGAACATTTTGCCGTAAAATAATGGCGAAAGAACTAATTTTTCGAAGAAAATGAATATAACATTTTTTAAAGTGCTTGGAAAGACCTTTAAAATGTTTTTTGAAAAAATTTCATAGCTCAAAAACTCGCGGAATTATAATGAAAATAAAATAGTCATCTCATTTTTTCGGAGAAAAAATCAACAATAAAATCTATGGCTGAACCATAAAAATAGAAACTAAGCGTAATCTATGTACTGTTGACTGTATTTAGGTACTAATAATAGTCTCTGCAAGTTTGACCGGTTTAGAATGCCTAAATTTAAAAAAAGTTTAAAGTAATGAAAAACTTTTTTTTATTTTTGACGGTTTATGTAATAAACGCGCTAGCAGCAGTAAAAGTTAACGTTAATGAACGGCCTGCACACGGGAGTAGGAGCGCCGGGCCCGCGCACGCGCTTAAGCGCTGCCCTTGGTCACGCGAGATTTTTGAATCGATTATCTTATTAGAGTTACCTCTTATGAAAATTAACAGTTTCCAACAGTTGCATTCCAATATAATGTTCATTACTACGTCACAAATGAATCTAAACATGTGATCTGTTAGATCGTTAGTGTCCTCTGCACATACTGGGTGATCACGTGATTAATCTGACGGGTTGAAGTAAAGCAGTTCGTGTAAATTTCCCAGTTTTATTCGTATATTTACATCAAATATAGTAAAACCACAACAATAGGTATATCGAAAAACGGACATGTACCATCAAACGCGCTATTCTACACAACGTATCATGTTTGTTAAATTTTTTACTTTTTTTGTGTATGAAATGTTCATTAAAATGATAGATGTGGTTGCGAAATCCCATCGGTAATAATTTTTCATGAAACGTTGATCAAGAAACCCACAATTCTGTTGCCTAGTTTCAATAAACCAAAAACCTATCTATATGTATTCGCGAGCACTAAAATTAATAATAAAGCAGCTGTAATAAAACGGCAAATTGCAGAAACGGCATCAATTCCGTTCAATTTTAAATTAAGCGAATTTGTTATATCAAAGCGGGCCCATTATATTGAATAATATAGTAATACCATGCCCGCTTTGTGTTCCTACATAAATACTAACCGGATTTAATTGGATTTTCTAGCAATAAATAATTGACGGGAAATTTCATATTGTTGTAGGGATAATAAAAATGATATATCTGGCGCCTAATATCTTCAATCTTGAATCTTTTGCGTTTTAACGCAACACAACTCATCTGTTATATTTTTTCCAGCTCTTCATTAATTCAGACTATTTTCAGAATATTATTTGTATTATTGGGAAATTAATCCGCACCTAAAAGAAAATTTATAAATAGAGAAAAAATAGAGTATAAGAAGCTGGTACTCACTATTTGCATTTATGTACAAAATGCTAAAATACTGCTGCTTTTTTATCTAAATAGGCAACTGTTTAAATTGAAACCACGCTTTAAAAAACATGCCGTATGACGTAAACTACTAATAAACCAGGGCGGATCTGTTGAAATATCCCTCTTCTTGGGTCTTTTTTAAAAATATTTTAATTGCTCCTAGGGCATTCTAATTTTGGTAAAAAAACTATACTTAGATTATAATAAAACAACACACCAAATTTCATTAAAATCGGTTTTTGCAAAATAATTTTTTTGAAAAACATTGAAAAAAAATTTCGAATTTTCAAAATGTTGCACAGCCTCAATCAACCGATTTTAATTTTTCAAAAACCATTTGAAAGGTTGAGCGGTCTTTTCTATGTGAAAAAATTTTCAAGTATCTAGTTTTATTTGAGGCTGTGCAATATTTTGAAAATTCTAAAATTCTTTTTCTAAATTTTTTTCAAAAAATTATTTTGCGAAAANAGTATATATTTTATGCTTCAGCTGGTAAACCTGCAGACACTTTAAAAATAAATCGAAGCCTATCTCGCGAGCTTTACGTCTTACAAGTGTAGCTTTGGGCGATCAACGAGATCAAAGCTCTTGAGAAATCGACAAACAACCCCACGTATGTTTCACGTTATCCAATGCCTTAATAATATTTCCGCGAAGTTCACACAAAGCGAAACTAGAGTAGAGTGGAAACGTACTTTTTTGCAAAAGGCTTTATAATTCACTCCTGAAAGGTAAAATTAACGTTCTAAAAGTTTGGACGCGCTGGCTATTATTTAATATTATTACCATTGAATATAGAGGAAGCAGTGTACTTAATTTTCTTTGTGGTTTCATTACAAAAAAGTGTGGATAAGCTCTAAAAATCAACTAAAGCGTACAAAGACGTAAAGTTCGTTTAGTGTGAACATAAATTATAGTCTGCAATAATAGTTAAAATGTAGGGTTCAGTGTTTAACAGCTAAATCACTGTTAGAACAGATGGATTTGCTATGGTACCTACCGATCAGAACTGTAATGAAAATTAGTTTTATTTAGGCAATTGTAAAGTATAAAAATGTAAACCCGAGAGTGTACCACAGTGGAATAAGGCAACCAAACAAATTACAAATCGTTGGACCCTATATATGGCAACTATTTGCCCCTGATGAAGGATATAAGGGGGCAAAATCATGTTCCACGACACAGTTCCCTAAGCGTGCCAAATATGCCTAACAAGGGTCAAAATAAGGTAAATTCGCGAGATGGCGCCCAATGTGGGGCTAAAATGTCGAGAAAACGAAACACCAATCTTATTGAAAGACAACAACACGTTTTATTTAACATTTCGCATACATTTTCTAAAAGGATCTGCCCTGTTTATGGGCTCTCTGGTCTGCGCAGAATTCGTGTTGACCCGCACTAATTTGCATCTATTTTGTTTTTACTGCCCCGAAACGCTATACAGATATTTCTACTGGAAAATTTTAACCTCCGCGCTCTAATAGAACATTTGCATGTCCCTCCATTGTTTTTAGAGAATTAGCTCTGGCCCGACCCCGCAATTTGAATGCAGCTAGGGGCCGCCGTCCTCCCACCCCCAGTAATTTGCGCGACGGGATTGCGACTATGAAAAGCTTAACAGATTTTATTGCCGGACTGATAAACTGGGAAAACTGAAAACGTGGTGGTATTATCTGGACGGTATGAAGGAAACGGTCAGTTTATTTGCGTCGTAACTTCTGCAAACTCGATTGAATGATAGGGCTCCATATTTTGTTACAGTTTCATAGTTTAATTGCTTAAAAGGTTTGTTATAGTCTAACCGAAAATATTATATTTTTTATTTTTATCATGTTTTTTAATGATGGGTATCCACAGAGCTTATTGAAAGAAGAACTACCAAATATGACGCTGACATGGACAAAGGTGATATGGTTATCGATACAACTCGTGACGAAAAGACGTATAGTCAGAGGACATTTGTCATTTTAGCTGTATTTCATATTACATTATATTGAAGAAACTGCGCTTTGCATCTTAGATTAGATGCTAATGGAGAATGTACCAATCAAGTGATATTAATAAACTAAGAAGCATTTTAAGAGAAGTAGCCGCATGTTTGAAATTGACGTATCCGGAAGATTATAGGGGCAACCGTTTCAGACTCTCTTCTGCGACAATTTTAGCTGATTCAGTTGTTTCGTCAGCATCGATATTGAGAATCCATCGGAAAATAATTTTTTCCCCGTAAATGGAGCTTTAGAACAAGATATGTTTTTACGGGATTACCTTGGCCTTCTCTTCTGGAATAATTGATCCATTTCCCATATTGGCAACCTCAATATGCCATGTTCCAATAAAGAAAATAATAATAATAGTTGATTATTTTGAACTGTTCAATTTGATCAGTTGAGTTAAATATTTTTTTATGTACAAAGAGAAAATAGATACAAACTTTGAAATACGAAATTATGTATTTATTGTATTAATTCGTATGTCACTTGTCTCGGCAAGTAAAATAGTAGCCATAAATTGGAATCCCGAACAACACCAAAATAAAAAGCTTTATTAAGAAAAGTTAAAATAAATGTTTTTACTCAAATCT
>NW_019416678.1:511723-528984 GCF_000390285.2 Anoplophora glabripennis | reverse complement strand
GCGTGACCCCGGTTGATGGCTTTGGTAGTACCAATTAGCCAGAGCTATTACTATACACTAATAGATGGCATGAAACATGTTTTCAAAATTAAATACTATCATAGCATTCTTAAATTTAGTTACTCATATGACTTATATCTATCTTCATTATAATCCAGGAATATAATATAACCCCACTTTTAGTACTTTTGTTTCTGGTTAAGTGCCCATGTTATCGTCATATTCTCTTGGGGAAATGTTGAATAATTTAAGAATTATTACTAAGTTAATTAAAACATCCGTGTTAACAAAATGTACTCGAGTTGTTAACACAGCTTTTAGTGAAAAATATTTACTAGTTACCAATGTAGGAATATCATTAGTATTATCTGGACTGGGGGATGTATTGGAACAAAACTTGGAAATAGTCACCAACCAAATAGATAAATGGGATAAAACGCGAACGAAAAACATGTCTTTTTCTGGAGCAACCGTAGGGGTCGTGTGTCACTATTGGTACTATTATTTGGATAAGTTTATACCTGGTTATTCTATAAAAGTTGTATTAAAGAAAATACTTGTCGATCAATTTATCGGATCTCCAGTTTTTATTTCAACCTTCATTGTAACCATTAATATGTTAGAAAGGTCAACAAAAGACAAATTTATCCAAGATCTAAGAAATAAAGCCTGGAAATTGTATATGGCAGAATGGATAATTTGGCCACCTGCTCAATTCATAAATTTTTATCTTTTACCTTTAAAATTCAGAGTACTATTTGATAATACTGTGTCACTTGGATATGATATATATACATCTTATGTTCAACACGGTTCAACTTCTGGACGTAAAGATGGTACATCTTGACAGTAAACAATAACATATGAAAGTGTTGTAATTGTAGTTCTGTGATAAATATACTCATAAATATAAATGACATCTACATATTTCCATATTTTATTTATGAACACGAAAATCCTACTTTTGGGTTGATCGGTAAACTACCGCCTAAGCATAAGAAATCTTTTATTCTATATTTTTTTTAATGTAAAGTGACCACATATTGCAAATTTTAAACATTGATCAATCTTTTGTAGCATAAAAAATGTTTAGAAAATCAGTTCTACACAAAATAATGATTCTTTACGTGGTTCCGATGAAATTCTATATATTTTCATATTTTTCATGATGGTCATAAAATTAATGTTTAATTTTTTAAGATACAGCAGTATTTTCTTGTTTCCAAAATCACCAATATCTATTATAAACTTATTTCTTTCATCAATCCTCAACAGTATACAGTTTATGCTCTGTAGAAACATTTTTCATAATATAATAAAAACAAAATACTTCAAATAGAAACAAAACAAACTTAATGCACTTTAAAATTAAGTTGATTTTGGGGAAAAACAGATTTGACATTTTCTGCTATTTTACTTTCTGACTTCGTATATAAAAATTTTATTACCAAGGGTCTTTACCATGATTTTTCCATACATTCATGATACACACACCTATTATAGGAGAATTATTTATCCGGGTATTCCATTGGTGGCCAAGCAGTTCGAGGTGTCAATACTTTATTCGATGAATTCCATTGTCCGGGGTCGGATCCCCATGACCATATATCAGCTATATTCATAGATATGATTTCGCACTCTCTCAGCGGATATGAAAGGGTGAAAGAACATTAGCTTGGGTCAATGTAAGAGATTGATACTGGTCGGCGTTTGACTATCCCCCTAATCAGTGAGGTTTTCCAGGTTTCCTTCACTCTACACTGAATGATAGGAACGTCTCCCGCACAAGTCTCCGACTTCTGGGCTAATCCATGCAATTGAAATGGGTAGAGATATTATATTATTATTCCACAAGTAGAGGCAGTTAAGGCTTTTATATTATCGTAATAAATTACAATAAATAATAAATGCACATTTTACATTTAACGACACTAAAGTTCTGAGCAGTGGAGAGTATTACCAATAATTCTTATCCTCCACTTAAGTCTTGTACGAATTTTTACTCTCAAAATAAGAATTTGATACAGTACCTATTTCCCATAAATTTATATCTGGTTCCTAAATAATTTCTACATGAGATATAACTCCTCTGACCGTAGAAGGAAATAAAAATAAATAGTAATAATCTATAATTTTTCTAAAAACAGGTTATGATTCCTCATAGTAGCAATAAGACCATTCTCAATTTTCACATTATCACCGTTTGAATAATCAATTTCTTCATTATATTTTGTTGTCATTTTTCCACCAAGAGCATTTATTATTGCATTTCCAGCACATATGTCCCATTTTTTTATTGCTGTTATGTGTAGGTAAGCGTCAACGTTTCCTTTAGCAACTTCTAAAGCTTTGTATCCTAAAATATAGAGATGTGAATTCAGTAAAAAATTAATTATACACCTGGATAAAAAAAAGCCATAACTATAAGATAAATTCAGTCAATTCCTAAGGAGGGGTTTAGAAGATATTTTCAATATTTCATATACCTATTTGTTTATTTTCTACTCTTCAAAAAATGACAAAAATTTAATTTTCATAATTTATCTTATATGATATTTTGGAGGTAAACTGCCTCAGAGTAACTCAGATTTTAAAAGTATATCGTATACCAATATTTTAGGTAGGTCTAGAGTATATGTATGTAATGTAAAGTTTAATACTAAATCTAACAATTACTATTAGGGCACACTTTTGTAGCTATATCTCATTTATATTAGAAATAGAGGAGATAGGCCCTCAAATCTTATATAACTGCCCCCAGAAAGCATTCTAATAGAATATATAAAAATATGCAGAATGAGCTATAAGAAAAAATAATAAATGCAAAATAAAATTAATAAGGATTCTACTTTTACTTTTTCCTATTATTTCAGAGTATTGACTTTTTATCATTAGGTGTAATTTAATTTTTTTAAATAGAACACCCTAGGTATTCCTTTCATCTTATTGGTAGAATTTTGTAATCATGATTAAAAAAACAACCCAACTTATGTGTTAAATGAAAAAGAGTTTCAATCAGTATAGGTTGGTGAAAATTTAACCCTTATATTTTGATACTGAAGTGTGGAACCTGTGCCTTTTATTTTAAAGAATAATTTCTATGCTCACATAGAGGTTTTAATGGCGAAAAAATTTAGATGAAATTTATGAAATAAATAATTGTAACAGGGGTGTAGCCTCCCCTGAAATTACAAATGAGTTGCACAAAACGTTAATTTTTCGTAGACCTAACAGCACTATGAATTTTAAAAAATGGAATTTATCAAATTAAAATTAAATTCATAAGTCTACCTACATAGAAAATTAAATTTTTTGAAAAATAAATATTTTAATACACTGGCCCACTAAGTAAACGATTTTTTTCTTTTACATATATTGTCTAAATCACAGTAAACTTTGATTAGTATACTGTAGTCTAAATATACTGAACCAGTTGCGATGATCCAGTTGACAAACTACTTATTAAGTGATTTTTGAGAAAATATTTTATTTATTAAAAATCTGGTTATACAGGGTGTCCCGTTCATGTTTCAAAAAAACTTGTGTGCAAGTTCCTCATTTAAAAATAATAGGGGTAGTTCATGTAAAGTTTTTTTCTTAGACGTCTTGTTTTCGAGAAACAGTGTGTTGAAGTTGTTACTTTCCAAATGGTTTTCCTTAATTGTCTTTAAATCGGCTAAAGATAAAAATGTCAAAATTTGTACACCAGCAAACATCAACTGTGCGTTAAAAATAAGGTGCAAACGGTTTCTTTTTGAAAAGCAGCGTCGCCGATACAGGTAACTGGAGGGGTACAATGGAAAAAAAATATGTTAAAAGTCAAAATTTATTACATTTCTAAACGGTTCTGTAAACTCTAAAGCATACTACAAAAAAAAGGTATACTTATTGAAATTCGGTAGCATGTACCATTTTCGAGAAAAATGAAGTTGCATAGAACGAAATGGGGGACAATTTCAGTATCTACTCTAGTATTTCGAGTTTGCATATTTATTTAATTGCACAGCAATTGTTCTGTATGTCTCCGAGTCTGTTTCCTAATATCTGTTTCTGCTTTTATCACTTTTTTAAAGCATTCATGTCCAACAATTCAGTCCATTCAGCAATTGTTTATTTTAGTAATGGTAGTGTAGTAGTTTACAAAATCTAAAATTAAGTAGTTAATAATAGATAGTTAATTACCACAATCAGTTTATTCTGATTTACATTTTTAAATGATAGTTTACAGTAAACAGAAACTTAAAATAAATTTAAATTTTTTTTTTAGTTAATAAAATGTTTTACAATTTAACTGTTTTATGTGATACGTAAGAAATTAAAATTATAGTCTTAAATGCAAATGCTGTTGGTAGCTAAATGTCTTCAGTTCACTCAATCATAAGGTCCTCTTTCAATTTAATATTTTGTTAATGTAGCTTTATGTGAGCAAAAAAAATTCAACTTCATTTTTCTCGAAAATGGTATATGCTACCGAATTTCGAGAAGTATACCTTTTTTTTGTAGTATCATTTAGAGTTTACAGAACCTTTTAGAAATGTAATAAATTTTGACTTTTAACATATTTTTTCTTCGATTGTACCCCTTCAATTACCTGTATCGACGACACTGCTTTTCAGAAAGTTATTCTTAACGCACAGTTGATGTTTGCTGGTGTACAAATTTTTACATTTTTATCTTTAGCCGATTTAAAGATAATTAAGGAAAACCATTTAGAAAGTAACAAACTACAACACACTGTATATCGAAAACAGGGCGTCTAAGAAAAAATTGTTACATGAACTACCCCCATTATTTTCCCATGAGAGACTTGCACCCAAGTTTTTTTGAAACACGAACGGGACACCCTGTATATATTATATCAGCATCACATACTGCAAAATGGAGAACAGACGTTTTGCTTTTTCAAACATTTATTTTGACAATAAACATGATTCATATATGTAAATGTGAAATTACTAATTTTGTATCTTACATACTATTGTCAACTAAATTGTCTGTTTATACACTAGTCACAAAATTAAAGGATAACAAAAAATTCTAAATTTGTATCCTTTCAAAAGGCCCACAGGCTTCAATAATATTTTTGGGCAATCCCACTCATCAGTGCTTTTAGTTTGATTGATTCCTCTTTAATTTGAGTTGTTTGAGAGCTTTGTACGATTTATTTGTCTCCAAGTTATTGTCGTTCAAAGCAAAAATTACTTTTTTGCTTTGAAACTAATGATCGTACAGAAAATATCATTTTCTTATAATTTTTTGATATAAAAATGTTTCAATGGAGGAAAAATATTTATGACTTTTACTAAACTTGAAGTAACAGTACAAATAATTAATAGACTAAGGATATTTTTGCTTTTCTTTTAACCTCAAAGTATTCCAAAGAAACTCTTCAAACTACAGCGATTTTTTTTCATTGTGATCCAAATGATTACTAAAAATCAATTAAAGAATAAATTTTGTACCCTTTATTCATCTTTTTAAGTAGAAAACTTTTTTCGCAAATGCATATCTATTTTTTCTTCATCAAAAAAATGTTAAATATAAAAAAAAGAAAACAATACATTTTTTGAATAAATTCTTTTTTTTTAAGATATTTTTTTACAAATATACAGAAAAGATATTTGGGTTTTGAAAAAAAACTATTTTCGTGGAAATGATTTGCGCGCTAGGGAACTCATAAGTATTCGAGATTTGCAAGAAAATGCAGTGACTTATTGAGGCGTACACAACTTTTTGCAATAATTTTTAAATTAACATTTTCCACACATGGAAAATGCAGTGAAAAAAAGACAATTTTATAGTATTGTGAATATTATAAAAAAAAAATTTTGGTTTAAAAAAATAAATTTTTTTAATAGTTTTCGATATCGAACAATTTTTTATGAAAATAATATATGAGTTTTTGCGAAAATAACATTTTCAATTAAAAAAATTAATAAAGGATGCAAAATTTATCCTTTAATTCAGACAAAAAGGACATTTTTATTTTGAATGACACTAACTCAACGATAAATCATCCTACAAAGCTCTTGATCAGTTCAAATTAACGAGGATGAATCAAATTAAAAGAGCTGATAGGTGGGATTACCAAAAAAACCACATATATAATTCTGAATAAAACCTTACATAGTATTTCAGTCATATTTAGAGTTAACAGGGCAGTATAGGTAGTGTACATTGTTTAAATATAATTTTACCTGCACCTGCAGCAATAACCAACTGAATTTTGTTATTAAAATTCTTATGCAAAACTTCTTCTATCTGCCCCTTATGCGACCTAGATATAATTATCTTTAGAATGTCTTCATCTTTATTATGTACCTAAAACAAAACTCATTTGAATAAAATCATACTTCAAATAAACACTTTTGCATTGTATGCCAAAACATTTCTTTAAATATTTCAAGGTTCATAATAGGTAGTACCATGATACAATAATGTTCTTAAATGGTTGCATATAAAACAACATAAATTTCTTTTTATGTAACAATATACCAAAAAAGTAATATAATACTGCAGTAAGATTAACTTTGTAGCAATTTTTAGTTTGACAATAATAATTTGTTATTTACAGAGGCATAAATATTTGTTTTATAACATTATAAGTAAATACGATTAATATTTTTAACCGCTGTCGACTAGATATTAGCTGTTCGTCTAGTGGCAATAATATGTTATATATAATAATTGTTTTCATAGTACCTGCTAAATAGCAGGTTGGTCTTTGCCAGTTTGGTTGTTTGAAGGTCTAGGCATTGAGGCCAGTAGTGGCCATTGAGTGTGCAATATTGTTAATCTCACTTAATATTTTTGATTACATTAAGTAAAAAAACTAATGTTTTAATATAAGTGGAGATACAGTCGCAAAAAATGTTTTGAAAATAAATATTACTTCGAAAAGATGAAGTTATAAAATTTCTGGTCTGACAGTTGAAAATTGAGTTCAAAAATCATCTATATTAATTAGTTTTTAAATTTGCATAATTTCTTTTTTCTTGAGGTATTTCTCACCAACATTTTCATTTGTACCACTTATCTAATTAGATAAGTGGTACAAGGAATAAATTCTTTAAAAAACAATTTTAAATATGTTTTGTGAGAAGCAGGTTTAATTTTAAAAATTAATTTTCACCCTTGATTCGTAGAAATGTTAATTTTACTATTGCTTACGATGCAAATTCAATTTTAAGCGATGTATACAAATGATTCCCTATCATATATATGTACAGGGTGATTCAGAACTTATCAAAAAAAAATTCTGGATGTACAGGGGACCCTTACAAATACAATTTTATACAGAAAAAATCAAAAAGGGCAGTTCAAAAATGATTTAAAAAATACACGTCTGCACGGCGCTGGAAACTGGTCCACTGTAAAACCTGACCTGGTACAATGCGAACGTCACGGCGGTAGTGTTAAAAACGAACAAAAACTTGAAAGAATTTCGCAAGGAAAGGAATAAATAGAATTTTATACCGCCTATTTTATATCAGCAAATTCAACTGATTTTGCTGCTAGTGTTATTATTAATTAATAAAATTAATTTGTGGTTTTAAATAATAAAATAATTTGACATACCTGATGTTACAACAACTGTTCAAAATTTTGTCCACCGACGTGTAAACATATTTGGGGTCTGTCTAAAGGTGGAATTTCTTAGCAGCGTCCGCGATTGCGATTGACGCATCCGACTAGACGCATCAGAACTGCTTTTAGTGGTTATAAATGCGTTAGATTTCCAACAATTGCGATTAGACGTACCGAGATGCGGTGGACGCATGCGATTCTCAATCGCCTGCTTCCAAACAGACTAGACGCGCGTCACGTCAGTTGTCACTGTCAGTTGTCACTGTCAGTGAATAAGTACCATGACTTCCAAGCTGAGTTTTCACACGACAGAAGACGAAAAACTTGTTGAATGTGTTGGAAACTGTCCTGCTTTGTATGACACAGGAAATAAGGACTATAAAAATCAGGTAGTACGGGAAAACATCTGGAAATGTATAGCCGAAACTGTACAAAGAACACGTAAGTACACATATTTGTATTGAGAAACATCCAACATAAATTATTAATTATATTATTCCCCGGTTTATACATTGTTCTTGCCATTGCACGGAACCTTCTGGAGTATTAAAGTACTGTCTAAACTGATCCCTAATTTGGAAGCCTTCAATATTGGCAAATCCTCCTCCCCTTGCCAGAGGTAACATATTATTTACAGGTGTATCATTGTTAAGAGCACCGTATTGACATGTTTTCGTACTATTCCGTAAGTGTTCGTCACGTAGCATATTGTGAAAACAGCATGTAACAGTAACTATCAAGTCCGTAGTTTCGGGTAAAACTGCAATAGGTGAATAAAATATTCTAAATTTTTGGGAGAGTAGAGCAAAAGCATTTTCGGACACTCGTCTTGCTCGACACAATCGGTAATTAAATATTGCTTTTGTATTGTCTTGTATCATCTGGTTTTTCGGGTATGGTTTCATCATATGGTTATCAAGACGAAATGCTTCGTCACCGACAATAACGTGTGGCAAAACAATATCTGATCCAGGTAAAACCTTTTCACGTGGAAAAGTGAATCGTCCAGACCGAATTTGACTACCCATAATTGATTTTTCAAAAATGCTACTGTCGCCTTCTTTACCATAAGATCCGACATCTATAATAATAAATTTGTAATTAGGATCAACAAGTGCTAATAATACTATGGAAAAGTAATTCTTATAGTTCCAAAAGTTTGATCCACTGTTCTTCGGGCATAATATCCTAATGTGTTTCCCATCAATTGCGCCAATGCAATTGGGGAAGTTCCATCGGGTGTAAAATTTATCAGCAATTGTTTCGAGATCAGGCATAGTTGGCTGTGGCAAGAACAAAGGTACTAAAGCATTACGTAATGCTTCAAGTACTTCCCTTACAATAATACTGATGTATCCATATGATATCCGAAAAGCAAAAGCTAATGATCTAAATGTTTCTCCGGTAGCTAGGAATCTAAAATAGAAAAAAATGTTTTAGCTGAAGATTGCAAGAAAAGATGGCGGAATATTAAGGACACATATATGAAAATAAGGCGTACTACTAATCCTACTGGTTCAGCTGCAACACCTAAATCTAAGTGGCCATTATTATCACAAATGTCTTTTATGGACAATACGCCTTACCAAAGAAGGTAAGGCTGTGTGTCTATTTTACATACTAAAAGTAATATATACCGTTTTTGTTTACAGTACTCAAAGTAATTTGCAATCGCAAGAAACTACCCTTGATTCTGATGTGCCAGAAGACATCTCAGAATCTGAAAATAATATTTCCTCTAACCCGCCTACAGGCATCACATCTGCACTCCATGATACACAAACAACTTATTCTAAGTCACAGAAAACACCCTCTTCGACGACTGGGAAGAGAAGGAGGGATGACAATACACAAATATTGGAAATATTAAAGCAAAGATCCGCGGATAGAGAAAAGATAATGGAAAATATTAAAAGCTCTAAATCGAATGCTGCAGATCAGGATCCGGTATTATTATTTTTCAAAAGCATGGCAATTACTGTAAATACTTTTGAACCGGAATTAATAGCAGAAGCAAAAGCTCGTATTTTTGGTATTGTGAACGAATTAGAAATTAGATCCATTCGCACAAAAAAACCTAGGACTGATCCAATCCCCCCAGATAATCTTTCGCGTACAGAAACATCTACATCTGACACACAAAGCGATGTAGGAACATATTACTCATACTTCTCTCCTCTTACTGACGGTGAACTTACTCAACTTTAATATAACCGATAATTGCCGATTTCTTGCATTATAAAATAAAAGAGATAAATAAATTACCTTAAAGTTAAACTAAGTTTTTCTTCTGCTGTAATTGGGTAAGTTACTCTATTACATGAAGTTTTCGTAATGCTGGCAGCAATAAGTTCAAGAACAAAGTTGTACTGTGTCTTGCTCAAACGAAAAAACTGCTTAAATGTTTCATCATCATTGAGTAGATGATTTGTAACAAGCACCTTTGAAAAACCTTCACTGCGTCGTTCTTTATATAAATTTCTTATCATATTTCTCTTTTTTCTTGACATTAATAATAACAACATATCATCATCATCGTGCTCTTCTAAAACTAAGAATGACAGCAATTTACTCATTTCCAATAGGTACGTACCTATTCCCCATGAATCGCGATGTATACTGACGTGTGACGAGTGATGACGTGACGTACATGTTGACTGCATGTTGGAAAACATCTGAAATTATAATCGTGGCGTTCAGACGCATGCGTCTAGTCGCATGCGTCAATCGCAATCACAGACGCTGCAAGGAAATTCCACCATTACTCAGTTTCTACGAACTAACACAAATACTGTCTTGTTTCACCATAACACAAATGCTTCACCATAATACAAATGTTTTCTTGCTTCAGTATAAATTAAAACGATATCCATCAACTCCAAGTTGCTATACACGCAAGCCATTTTTGACGCTAACTACTAAAAAACTATTGTAAACACTATGGTAACGAGGACTGTAAAATCGGATTTCAGTATTCGGAGTCCACGTGGCTCTCCACGCGTATTATGAATGATGCTAAAGACTACAGTTGTCCAGCCATGTAATGGTTGAAAGTACTACAACCTCAATAATTTTTTTTCTTGGAAACTATAAGGATTTTATAAAAATTTTTTTACGATATTGACTCCATTTTTCATTCCTCATCTATTCCCAAATTTTTTTGGATAAGTTGTGAATTCACCCTGTATATACACCAATTCGATGTCAATTGTTAAAAAATAAAAAAAATGGAATTTACCTGTCCATATAAATCCTTTGATTTACTTGTATTTACCCAGGCCCATGAAGTGCTCTTATCGAAAGGTTTATGTATTACACCTATAATTGGTTTGCCTTTAACAGCAACACAAACCATGACGGTAACATACTTATATAATTTTTCTACAAAAAAAAAAATAAATAAATATATTAAGGGCGGCCTACAGGCTGAACATAGGTCCAATTCGTTTTTGTTTAGAAGTTACAAGCATTTAAAAAAAATACAATTTCACATTTCAAAGTAGCCTGATAAATAAAAATAAGGGTTGATATAACAATAATTATTATGTGATTAAAGTTTAAACATTAGTTAACTTTTATTTAACCTAATTAACAAATCTTAAGACTATAAAAATTGTTCAAAATGTCCAGCCTCGGCTTGAATGCAAGCCTCAGATCGGTGAACTAAAGATTCCATCACTGGACGGATGAGACTTGGATCATTTCTTATCTGGTTAGCTGCATCCTGAATTCTTTCAGGCATTTGCTGACAAGCAGTGATTTCAATAAGCTGCTTCATATGTCCCCATAAATAAAAGTGCAAAGGATTTAGATCTGGGAAACGTGGTGGCCATGCTATTGGAACTTGTTGACCTTGTCAGGAAATGATCAATTAACCAAGCAGTTATTCGTCTCCTTCTATGTGGTGGTGCACCATCGTGTTGATACCATATATTTTGAACAATATTAAGCCTACGTCATCAATGAAATCAAAAAGGTTTTTGTTTTCCAAGAAAGTTCTATATAGATCAACATGGAAACGATAATTTAAAACATGTACAGGCAGTAAATTATTGTTGAAAATGCTACCCCAAACGTTGACACTGAAACATTGCTGAAATTGTCTTGATCTAATTGCATGCGGATTTTGTAACGTCCAGATATGTTCATTACGATTATTATTTATACTGTCCCTGTAAAACACGTTGCATCAGACCACAGACAAGAGAAATGAATTTATCATTTTGTGCATGTTGTTGAAGTAACCAGCAACAAAATTCTAATCCCTGAGGAGCATCTCCAGCATGTATAACGCTTGTACATTTTGGCGATGAAATGGATGTAACATTTCTCTGTTCAATACACACCATACAAAATCAGGTGATAAATGAAGATTACTTGCT
Source organism: Anoplophora glabripennis (assembly GCF_000390285.2). Taxonomy (NCBI): domain Eukaryota; kingdom Metazoa; phylum Arthropoda; class Insecta; order Coleoptera; family Cerambycidae; genus Anoplophora; species Anoplophora glabripennis. The sequence continues at coordinate 517,015 of NW_019416678.1, read as the reverse complement.
ATTTACCGAACATTAATTGAAGAGTTGTCATTTTGTACATTTACTTTAGTAGGACGAGTGGCCTTTTTTGGAGCGGAGTTACCTTCTTATTAAAGTCGTAGGCAGGTTGACACCTATTTGGGTATCTCCGTCGGTATTGTTATACCCATATACAAAGACAGTATCTGCATACTCTACAGTTGTAAATAAATGCATTTTTTATTTAGCACTTTAACACAAGTGTCAAATGAATAAACAAAATACACAAACAATAATTATTGTTATAGCAACCATCATTTTTATTTATCAGGTTACTTTGAAATATGTTTGAAATTATCCCAGCTACCATCTGTCAAAGTTTGTCATAGAGCTTGTAGAACACCCTGTATAATTTAGATATCATGTTTAGTAGAGTTTTTGTAAATATTTTGTCATCCAATTAGATGATTTATTGTACAAACTTTCTTTTATGAAATTTGAAATTTAAAAATTATTAAAAAAAAACCTATCAGAGGAAATTTAGATTTGCTTGAAAAACATAGCATTTATAAAGCTTTTATTAAATGTATTTGAATAAGCTATATTGGAAATTTAGACGAATTCTTAGAATAACAGAATAGTGTAATTTAGTTTAACAACTATTTTGCAACATCAAAACAGTTGATGGACATCTGTAAATTATGCGTTTCGATTATTCCAAGATTTCTTCTAAATTTCCAAAATTATACATATTAATATGGAATATGTTTTTTCAGATAGTTTGTTCTTGTGAGAATGCGGTGCTAGTTCTACTGGAGTGACAGAAGATGAAGTGAATTCTATTGAGGTGCTTATTATGATGGATCTTACTACATTACATTTTTCAGGTAATGTGAAATATGAAAAATCCTGAAACTTTTGTAATAAAATTTTCTACAAAAAACAATGTAGGTAAGTGTTACATTATAAACAAATTGCTGTACATGCATCATAAATAAAACATTTTACCTTGTTAATTTAAAAATAGACATTAATGGAACAAAAACAAATTAAGCGAAATTACTGAAATTTCAATTTTAACTTTTAAATGTAGATCTTTTGACAAAAAGTAGCTGTTGTTTTTAGTTTATGATTCGAAATTAATGTCAGAATACACATAACCAGTTCAATACTTAATCATGATTGCAGAATTGCGATCAAAAGAAATCAGCGGTTATATTCTAACTCTTTACGATGTCATCATCATTTTTTTATACTAATCTCACACAAATAATTGAAGATTATATTATTGAAATATAGTCGTAACATATATTTTTTTAATTGGTACACCCTATATTTTTACAAAGGACCCGGCACAAAATATATGGAAAAAAATCCCGGTCGAACTGGCTGAAATTTTGCAGTTATAGTTTTTAGCATTCTGATCAAAAGTCTCAATGGGGCCCAAAGACCGGTTATGCATAGTTTCCGAGATATTGGGCCTCAAAGTAGGTCTTTTAGGAGAGATGACTCAGTAAGTCTGAGTAATTATTTGCAGACCAACATTCCATTACCAGACTTGATGAGGTATACTAGGGTTTTTGGGGTCGCTGAATCCGAATATGGGTCTCGCATGACTTTGCAAGGTCACCTAGAGATCATTTCAAGGTCAAACCAGGAATAAATGATCAGAAAAATCGGTACAGAAACATGTACAAGTTTTTGTGATCGCTGAATCCGAATATTCTTCTCTTCTCGCTTTTAATAGCTCATAGTATTTATAGTTTGTCTGATGTATTACAGCAGAGAGGTTACTGTCTCTTTTTACGGTCATGCCAAATAACTATACCCAGATCTTCTCTCCTTAGGATATATTTCTTGTAGTTCCAGGTGGGTGCAACCTAGTCTTGAAAGACCATGACAAAACTCTATTTCTATAATCACTTGTTGTGTCAGTTTCGTCCCTTCTATGAAGCTCTTTTTCCATGCTAGGTTTGTTCTACATGCTGGTAATAATTAGTGTTTCATTTTAGGCAGTGCACTCTGGGATAACTGAAAGTGCTCTATGAAGAGAACAATTTATTAACTTTTTGTTTGGTACCATTAATATTTTTCTCAGAGATTCAACATTCATAGTTAAAGCTCGCAAGGAACAAGTATAATCTCTGTCTCTTTTATTAGGTACATAATTAATTTACGTCTCATTTGTAATATTCCTTTAAAATTACAAGATAAAATAGATACATATTATGAAATCCGCAAGTAAGAACCTACAGAGACCCAAAAAGAACTGACTGGGACTCCTATAGAACGGAGTTACAGGTCAGGACTAGGGAAATCTGTACAAAACTAAGGAACACATATGATCTTGAGAGGGCTGTGGAGGAACTCCAAAACGCCGTCACAAGATCATATGAATATAGCTGTCCTATCAAAGTGAGGTCCGACAAGCACACCGTACCCTGGTGGAGCAAGGAACTCACACAGTTGAGGGGACAGACAAGAAAACTATTCAATAGAGCAAAGCGGACAGGAGAGTGGGAGGCTTATAGAGCAACCCTCACTGAGTATAATAAACAAATTAGGAAAGCGAAGAGAGACTCATGGAGGAAGTTCTGTGAGGATATTGACAGTGTCCCACAGTGTGCTAAACTCCAGAGACTTCTCTCTAAGAATGGAAATACGAAACTCGGGTCTCTTAAAGCACCGAGTGGGGAATATACTAAAACTGGAAGGGAGACATTGGAATTACTTCTAAATACTCACTTTCCAGGCTCCAGGTTATTAAATCATGGAGATGAATATGACTGGGATCACCAGCAGAGGGTANAGACGAAATGCTTCGTCACCGACAATAACGTGTGGCAAAACAATATCTGATCCAGGTAAAACCTTTTCACGTGGAAAAGTGAATCGTCCAGACCGAATTTGACTACCCATAATTGATTTTTCAAAAATGCTACTGTCGCCTTCTTTACCATAAGATCCGACATCTATAATAATAAATTTGTAATTAGGATCAACAAGTGCTAATAATACTATGGAAAAGTAGTTCTTATAGTTCCAAAAGTTTGATCCACTGTTCTTCGGGCATAATATCCTAATGTGTTTCCCATCAATTGCGCCAATGCAATTGGGGAAGTTCCATCGGGTGTAAAATTTATCAGCAATTATTTCGAGATCAGGCATAGCTGGCTGTGGCAAGAACAAAGGTACTAAAGCATTACGTAATGCTTCAAGTACTTCCCTTACAATAATACTGATGTATCCATATGATATCCGAAAAGCAAAAGCTAATGATCTAAATGTTTCTCCGGTAGCTAGGAATCTAAAATAGAAAAAAATGTTTCAGCTGAAGATTGCAAGAAAAGATGGCGGAATATTAAGGACACATATATGAAAATAAGGCGTACTACTAATCCTACTGGTTCAGCTGCAACACCTAAATCTAAGTGGCCATTATTATCACAAATGTCTTTTATGGACAATACGCCTTACCAAAGAAGGTAAGGCTGTGTGTCTATTTTACATACTAAAAGTAATATATACCGTTTTTGTTTACAGTACTCAAAGTAATTTGCAATCGCAAGAAACTACTTTTGATTCTGATGTGCCAGAAGACATCTCAGAATCTGAAAATAATATTCCCTCTAACCCGCCTACAGGCATCACATCTGCACTCCATGATACACAAATAACTTATTCTAAGTCACAGAAAACACCCTCTTCGACGACTGGGAAGAGAAGGAGGGATGACAATACACAAATATTGGAAATATTAAAGCAAAGATCCGCGGATAGAGAAAAGATAATGGAAAATATAAAAAGCTCTAAATCGGATGCTGCAGATCAGGATCTGGTATTATTATTTTTCAAAAGCATGGCAATTATTGTAAATACTTTTGAACCGGAATTAATAGCAGAAGCAAAAGCTCGCATTTTTGGTATTGTGAACGAATTAGAAATTAGATCCATTCGCACAAAAAAACCTAGGACTGATCCAACCCCCCCAGATAATCTTTCGCGTCCAGAAACATCTACATCTGACACACAAAGCGATGTAGGAACATATTACTCATACTTCTCTCCTCTTACTGACGGTGAACTTACTCAACTTTAATATAACCGATAATTGCCGATTTCTTGCATTATAAAATAAAAGAGATAAATAAATTACCTTAAAGTTAAACTAAGTTTTTCTTCTGCTGTAATTGGGTAAGTTACTCTATTACATGAAGTTTTCGTAATGCTGGCAGCAATAAGTTCAAGAACAAAGTTGTACTGTGTCTTGCTCAAACGAAAAAACTGCTTAAATGTTCCATCATCATTGAGTAGATGATTTGTAACAAGCACCTTTGAAAAACCTTCACTGCGTCGTTCTTTATATAAATTTCTTATCATATTTCTCTTTTTTCTTGACATTAATAATAACAACATATCATCATCATCGTGCTCTTCTAAAACTAAGAATGACAGCAATTTACTCATTTCCAATAGGTACGTACCTATTCCCCATGAATCGCGATGTATACTGACGTGTGACGACGTGACGTACATGTTGACTGCATGTTGGAAAACATCTGAAATTATAATCGTGGCGTTCAGACGCATGCGTCTAGTCGCATGCGTCAATCGCAATCGCAGACGCTGCTAGGAAATTCCACCTTTAGGGTGCGGTTTCGGTGGTGCGTCTGGCGGCTGCGGCTCGCGACTGCGACTGAGCGCAGCTGGCAGTCGCGCGGGATAGGTGTCTACAGTGGAGCGTCTAGAAAAGCTCGACTCACTTGTTAGTCTACGTCCGGTGGTTAATATAATAGGTTCTCATTATTTTATTTATTTGTTTTAATTAGGGAAAATGAATGAGAGATCTTATATATTTAATCTAAGAAGATTATGAAGAACAGTTGTTAAAACAAACCTTATTGCACAAGAGGTGTGACGCCCATAATATATACAAACAACGTAAGAGGGAAGGATATTTCAATCTCCTTATTAATGCTCATTTAAAAGAAGATGAAATAAAGTTTATGGATTTTTTCGTCGGTTAAATCCTAAACAGTTTAATTTTGTTTGGGGAGTACTTCATAATGAAAAAGAGAGAGATATTTTGGAATTCTTCTACTAATATTTCATCTTCATGTGCAGAAAAATGCGCCATTTCTCCACTGCGACTGCGGCTAGACTGGTCCCATAGGCAGTCGAGTCGCCGACGTTGCGACTCGATCGCCAGCGTTCGCGGCTGGAACGCCTCACAGTTGCCACGTGCATCTAATATGCATTAAAGCAGTAATTTGCGACCAGTCGCAGTCGCTAGTCGCGGCCGCCAGACGCACCACCGAAACCGCACCTTTAATG
>NW_019416678.1:499144-507034 GCF_000390285.2 Anoplophora glabripennis | reverse complement strand
TCCTTCGAATGGAAGAGCGAATGAGCTACTGAGCTTGAATAGAATCCGGCTCAGGAGAGTGACAGGACTCATAACGGGACACTGTCACTTTAAGAAACATCTACATAGACTAAAGCTTGTAGACAGTCCGGTCTGCCGAGGATGTGAATCGGCGGATGAAACTTCTCTGCATATCCTGGGCGAGTGCCCGGGATTTGCACGTAGCAGAATGGCGCTCCTTGGGAGACCTTATTTGGAACCCAAGGAACTGAGAGAAGTGTCAGCAAGGAAGCATTTGGACTTTGTAAAAAGGACAAATCTACTTGCTGAATAGGACTAGTAGTGGGACGCACAATAGGCCTAATTAGGCCGCAGTGCTATGGGACTTTTAAAGGACCAACCACTACATGAAGATGAAGATGATGAAAATGTTAAACGATACAGAATTTTGGAAGAATATTGTTGCGTTTTTATAAAATATCATAAGGTCAACTATATAAGGTTCAAATTTGACGAGACGACCTTTGTATATAAAAAATGTGAATTTCTGAATGAAAATGTGGTGGTATCGAAAATAATGAAAAAATGTTGTCATTTGATATATCGGACAAGTGGGTTTGTTTAATTGTTGACACTGCTCACAGTTTTAGGAGAATTTAGATTGTCCGAGGCTAGGAGGCAGTACGATCGACACTGTCAGATCTAGGAAAGGATATGTCTCAAAAAGACGCAATTAGTTGCTTAAACTGTTGTAACAGGGTAATAAATATAATAAATAATAATGCTAAATGCATATTAGTCAGATCTGAGGGCGTTTATCAGATCTAAGAAAAGATGCAATTATTTACTTAAATTGTTGTAATAGATAAATAAATATAAAAGAATAATGATAAATGCCAATTCACTGGTCTCCCGCGCCCAATCCATCTGTTGGGAAAAGTTTTGTGTAAAAACTGACAAGCACTATCATGTTGCATACACGTTCTTCAAAGTGTATCTAAAGGAATGTCGCCTAACAAATCTTCTAGAGTGTTTGTTAAAAAGTATAAACTACTCCAGTTAGATGCTGGTCAAAAACGAATGGTCCAATGACATGGGTTCCCAAAATTGCTCTCCACACGTTCACAGACCATCTTGTTGGCTATGAGTTGTCTGGATTTGGTGAGAATTTATTGTGTCATAATGATGGCAATTATGGTGATTAACAAAACCATTTTTATGAAAAGTAGCCTCATTGGAGAACATGATCTGTTTAAAGAAATATCATCTTGATTTAACATCTCAAGTGCCCACTGAAAAAACACCAGTCTCCGCTAAGAGTCTTCTAGTAACTCTTGATGTAATTGGATGCTATAAGGATGATAACTGTGCTTTTGTAAAATCCTATGTATCGATGTTGTACTAATACCCGTTGCATGACTAATTTGTCGTACACTTATTTGCAGGTTTTCCTGAATACATTCCAGCACAAAAAATTCATATTCCTCCATAACTACAGTTTTACAGCGATTTTGTTTTGTATGTCGAATATTACCAGTAAAGGTTTTACGCCATGGATGTGGTCTGTCTGGATAGTGCCGTGATAAATTCTTAATGCCAATAACAGATTTCTGTCACACTCATCAAGGACAAAAACCATATCAATCATTTCTTCCTACATCAGTGACATTTTGAAAATATTATAACTTTTACTTTCTACTTAGCAAAATAACTATGTCAAAGCTAATCAAAACTAGAATGACATTTAATTTGCTTTGTATGTCAAACAGTGCAATAAACAGAGCTTGCAAGTCCCTCTTGACGCTGTTACATGGGTACTTTTTCAGACTTTAGAAAAGAACCTGATTTTTCTGGAAAACTATTAGAGATAAGTATGGACAACCTTATATCAGTCGAAGAGGCAATCAATTTTGCATTCACCCATGACAATTAATATGGGTCATTCCATTTGGAGAAAAAAGTTTTCAACTCGCAAGATTATTAAATGTAGGTCTCAGTATTTCCGACTCTGAATAACGTACACGTTTTGTTCACAGATGACAAGATAGAATAATCTATGCCAAAACGAACTGTGAAACTGCAAGTTTCTAACTTTTCTGGTTTAGATGCTATCTACCCTCATTTAGAGAGCTGAAATCGTGATTTTTTTTCAAAAACTTACGGTTTCAAGATATTCAGTATATCTTGAAACAGTAAGTTTGAAACATCATGTATATTTAATAAACTCTATCCAATATTAACCAAGAATTCAAAAATGCAATTATATACAGAGTGTTCCGTTCAAAATGACAAAGTTATGTAGCGGCCACGCGAAATGGAACATTCTGTAAAGCTAAAAATATTTTCTTTACATGGCCCACATGATTCCAGGCAACCATTTTTTTTTATAAATTTTACAGTTACAGAGTTACAGAAGAATCCCTTTTACGTGGAGCACCCCGTATATACTCTATATATTTTGTCAAATTGCAAATAAAAAAAACTAGTATATGAATTGTTTCTCAAGTGTGTCAATTTGAAAATGAAAGTGGGAAGCTACTGAAATGTTAATATAAGGGTGTCCGTGTTTTTTTGTAGCAGGACTTTCACAACTTGTACTAAAAGTCCTTTAAAAAAAAAGTTCATGTAAACATGTATGTATAGATGCGTCGTTTTCGATTTACAGAGTGTTCCAAGTTTAAAATGAGAATTGATTTTTTATTCGTAAAACCAAAACCTCTTTTTAGACTTTGTTTAAACTTGGTAACTTTGTTTGTAATAATAATACTCATTTTTTCACATAATTTAATTTGTCCTATTTTCTCCAGTGGCGTCACAAGATACCAGCTTGATAAAAATAGAAAAAAATATGGTACGCCACTGCTTTTTGGTAAGTTTGAAATTTTTCTCAGATTTAGCTATCAAAAATACAACTTTTTTGTTATTTGATTTCTTTTCCTTTGTCGCTTTGTTTAGACAGAAATAAAATATTTTCATGAATAGGTTCGAGATTTGCTTAATTTATTTATTTACTTGTTATAAAGTGTGCCGTGAATATTTCTGTTTTTGAGTTGCCAAGGTATTGTAGCAATGGTTTGACGTTTGCTGACGTTCTTTAATTAAGTTTTTTCGATTGACGGTTTTCGGTTTTAATAGTATACATTTCTGTTTCTCATAAAAATGCCTTTTCAGTTTAGTAATGAAGAGTATGCATACATGCATTATTCGTATGGATTTTGCGATGGAAACTCTGCTGGTGCTGTTCGCGAATACAGAAGAAGGTTTATCAACAGAAGACAACCCCATCCAAGTGTTTTTGTAAAAATACACCAACAGTTTAGAAGCCAAGGTTTAAAACTGTTTCGGGCAGTAGTAGGTGAACAAATTCGGCAAAGGCATGGGAGACAAGAGCAATGAATTTTAAATACATTTGCAAGAAACTGACAATTAAGTACTCGATGTGCTTCAAGGCAATTAAATGTATCTAAATCCAAGATATGGAAAACTTTAAGACAAAATGGTATGTATCCATACCATTTACAGCCTGTACAAGCATTACAACCTGAAGATGACGTCGTGTAAATTTTTGTAATTGGGTACTTAATCAGGTAAGAGAAAATCCAGAGTTTCTTAATAAAATTATTTAGACGGATGAGTCCTGTTTCACAAGACGTGGTGTAGTAAATTTCCATAATGTCCACGTGGGATAATGAAAATCCACGTCTGATTCGACCTATGAGGTTCCAACAAGAATTTAGTGTAAACGTTTGGATGGGAGTGTTTGGCGTTTTTTGTTGGGACCTTACATCCTGCCCAATAGATTAAGCGGTCAATTATTTTTTGAATTTTTAACTGCCCAGCATGATAACATGCTAGACGATGTTCCTCTTCAACAAAGAATAGACTCGTTTTTTCAATTAGATGGATGCCCTTCCCATTACTCTTTTTGGTGGTACGAAACTGACTGAATACAGAGTATCCACAGAGATGGGTGGGTCGTGGAGGTCTAGTTGGGTGGCCTTCGCGATCGCCTGATCTAACACCTTTGGATTTTTTTGTTTGTGGATTTATTAAGGATGCAGTTTACTCTACGCCTGTTAACTCGCAAGAGAAACTTGTACGACGAATCCGGAACGCTGCTCTCAGAATAACTTCACATCATTTGAGAGACGTCAGGCGGTCTTTGATGCGTCGCTATAATTTGTGTGTAGAATGAAATGGTGGGCATTTCCAACAGCTCCTTTGAGGTCTATTTATACAATAAGTTGTTTTTCCATACCGTGTTGTTTATTTGTTTTATTATCTTACAATAAACTGTGTGAAACAAAAAGTTTTATTTCTGTCTAAACAAAGCGAGATAGGAAAAAAAATTAAATAACAAAAAAGTTGTATTTTTGATAGCTAAATCTGAGAAAAATTTCAAACTAACCAAAAAGCAGTGGCGTACCATATTTTTTTCTATTTTTATCAAGTTGGTATCTTGTTGAGACGCCACTGGAGAAAATAGGACAAATTATTAAATTATGTGAGAAAATGAGTATTATTATTACAAAGTTGCCAAGTTTCAACAAAGTCTATAAAGGGGTTTTCTTTTTACGAATAAAAAATCAATTCTCATTTTAAACTTGGAACACTCTGTAAATCGAAAACGACGCATCTATACATAATATATGTTTACATGAACTTTTTTTTTAAAGGACTTTTAGTACAAGTTGTGAAATTCCTGCTACAAAAAACGCGGACAGCCTGTATATGGATTAATTTATCTACTCGTTATGTTATAGAGTGGAAAGTACACAAAAATAAGTAAATAAAAAAAAACAATTGGACTGGTTCTTGTGGGATAGGGGTTTATTTAGGTACTTATTTTTATTTTTTAATTTTCAGTGGCAAATTATCCTAAAAATAAAAACTAAAAATTTGATACTCAAAAATTTTAAATCATATACATTAGTTTTATTAGTCAAACTATTTGTTACAATAAACTATTTATTTCAGTTACTTTTAACTTTAGCCATACCTGTATATTCATATGTTGCATCTAAAGGGTCAATCCACACAGTTACATCCTCTTCAATAAATTCAACAGATTCATTTTCATCTACTGAGATAGGTAAAGATAAATCAACATACTGATTTTTATGACAACGGGTTTTCGCTTCTTCAGACACTATTTTTAGAGAAGGATAAAAATGTTCCAAAGTTCTCATCATTGCACAATGAGATAGAAAATCAGCAGTTGTTACACTATCTATTAAACCCTCTTTTGTTAATCCTTTTTTTTGTATATTAATGTTATCTTTACTTTGAATCACTTCTCGACCACCATTTTCCGCTGCTTTTATTGCGATATTAAGTAATTTATGCATATTAATTTTATTTGATCTATTTAGTTTTACATTATTTAAATCATTTTTATAGGACGTCATATATAAAAAAAGAAATAACAGTGCTCCACTGAAAATGCCTATACTAGTTTTGTTCAAATATATTATACCACCTAAATTCATTTTTAGAACTAAATGGTTATCGGAGAAATCTTGATATGAAATGCCATATAAATTGTAATATAAATAAAACGAATATAAAGCTTTTTTAAGTAATTGTTTACAAATGTCACGTCACACAATACAAACACTAATGATTACACAATAAAAAATTTTCAATAAAACTGTCGTGTATGAATTTACTTCTTAATAAACATAATGCCCCTACATTTTTTTAAAATTAACTTTCTATTGTTATTGTTTCATTTAGGTATTTATACACTAATAATTAATTCATAGGATCTATTCCACAATTATTCAAGTAATTGAGGATTGAATTGAGGTTATTTAATGTATGTTATTATCTTAGAGTAATAAGTAAAGGGGAGGCCGCATTCCCTATTTCAGTACACAATGTAAACATGTAACATATTGGCTATGTTCCGTAATCTGCTAATTTTACTATCAGCGCTATTGCAGAAATTGCAATATCAAGCCGTTCCGTAAATGAAATTTCCAATTTTTGCGTCAAATAACGGAACAACGTTTAGCACTTTAACTAGAAACTGTGGTCTTCTGTCAAGAGTTTGACAAATAATTTGAATTGTGAGGTTATATAGTAATTACATTTATTTTGTCGACTTTTTTAATCTTTTTTTAATAATGGGAACTGCAACTGCGATAGCGCTATTTTGTAAATCGTTTATAGATATAGATTCTACAGATGATAGTGAAGATGATGAAGACATTTTTTATGTGATAGAATAAACTAATTGTAAATATTAAAGAACAAGAATTCAAAATTACATGGAAAATGTAGTACATCTTTATTATGTCGTCGATAATGCGTAATATAGCCATTTTGATTGAACCTTCGTCGAATGTGGTCGAATTTGTAGTTTGGTTTTGTTTACAAACAGACATCAGATCAGACATCATACTGTCATTCCCCCACCAATCTGCTGCAATCACACTAGTGATAGGAGATTTCGAGTGAAAAATCGAGTGTTACTCGATTATTGAGATCAATCGAGATATCTCGAGATGTTTACTCCCACCACTCAAGTGATTATTACCCTACGGTTGCACCCCAAATGTTAGTGCATACTGCAAATAGTCACTGATTGCGTAACCTTTTTTTTAGAATAAAACGAAAAAGTGGTTAGGTTTTGAAGTGCGTGAGCTTTTTTTTCTTTTTTTTTTTAGCTACCGCTTATAAGTAATATATGACTAATACAAACATATTTGTGCGTCGCTGGGATGAAAACGACCAATATCTCGTATCTCGAGTGATCACTCGATTATTAGAAGTACTCGATTACCGATAACTCGATTATCAAAATTGGTCGATTATGCCCATCACTAGTCAAGATATTTCTGTGTAATATTAGGCTTTTTTTCGCGAGTGAATATTGGTGAATACGTCTGACTTGTAGTTACTGTTTCTATCTCTTTTTAATCTTATTTCTAAACTTGTCTAACCTGAACAGATCGCGAAAATGTATATATTCACTATTCAGTGGTGCAGCCTGTCATATGTACTTCGACGACTTTGACATATGGCTTCAAGGCTCCCCATATATGTTTTTAAATTTTTTATATAAAAAAATTAAACTAGAAAGAGGTTAGGTCGGTTTTTTATGTAATTCATACGAAAAAGACCTGAATTACAAATGATTCCACCAATATTATCTTTGGCCTAGGTCACAAAAAAAGAGGATAATCCTGAAGCAAAGTGGATCGCAAATATGTCCCATATAAAAAATTAATCTTACGACCATTACTTAAGTAAAATATTTGCTGTTTCAACGTCTACGNTGTGTGTGTGTGTGTCGTTGTCTTCGTTTCTTGATCCTGGCTGTCTCTGAAACAGAAAAGGTTAGCGGGCAGGGGGGGGGTCATTGGGGTGGTCACCCAGGGTCAAAAAGTTGGTGTCTAGGTTTTTTGTGTTTGTCGATCACGTCGGGTACGTAGTCAACGGCTTGCCTGAGTAGGGGATTGTCATGTCTAGCGGCTACGTCAAATCGTTTCTCCGCGTTTTGTCTTATTGTCTGTGTAGCGTTTGTGTATTCGCGCCATTATTCTATGGCTAGAAGTTGGCCTTACCAGGGCGCGTCGGTGGCCGTGCGGAGGGCTATGTTTTCCACAGCCTGTAATGACTTTAAGTGGCTTTTTGCCGCGTGACCCCACGCCGTGGAGGCGTAGGTTAGCTGCGGTTCGGTGTAGGCGCTTTGTGGGACCTCCTTTTGTCCTGGCTGGGCCCCGCCGGCTAGGGCCCTTTCTTCTGGCGCTCTTCTTGCTTCGCCGGCTCGTCTGTGTAAACCCCGGGGGTAGTGTCATGTTTATGTGTGGTATGGTTGGGTAGGGTAGTGCGGCTATGCAGCCTGGGATGCGCTTTGCTAAGGTGGCCCTTAGGCTAGCGCGGGAGGGGAGGGTTAAGGAGGGT
>NW_019416678.1:448248-495734 GCF_000390285.2 Anoplophora glabripennis | reverse complement strand
CCTTAGCAAAGCGCATCCCAGGCTGCATAGCCGCACTACCCTACCCAACCATACCACACATAAACATGACACTACCCCCGGGGTTTACACAGACGAGCCGGCGAAGCAAGAAGAGCGCCAGAAGAAAGGGCCCTAGCCGGCGGGGCCCAGCCAGGACAAAAGGAGGTCCCACAAAGCGCCTACACCGGCCGCATTTGCGGTCGGGGTAGACGACGGATGGGGCCCACCTACGAAGGCTGTCCAGGCCTACACGAGATGAGGCAGGATAAAGAGGGATAATCCCCCTCGATCCCAAATCATTGAGGCCAATTTCTAGCCATGGAATAATGGCGGCGGCGGTCCGAAATTAACTGTACTTATTTTTTGATGGGGCATTGCAAGTACATATCCATTTTTTTAATCAACCTTTATTTATAAAAAATATATAAAATATAAAATATGTGTCTAACAAAAAAAATATACTTACTTTTTTTACAAAACTAAAAAAAATATATTTATTATTGGTGGAGTTTATTATAGTTTAGAGTAGTAGCTATCTTATATATACTTATAGTATTGTAGTATTAGTATTGTTTATGTATCGTATTTGACAAGTGCTAGAGGACTCTGAAAGCAGGTGCAAAATAGAGTCACTGAATTAAGTGATTACTAAAGGGCCCTAGCCGGCGGGGCAGAGCCAGGACAAAAGGAGGTCCCACAAAGCGCCTACACCGACTGCATTTGCGGTCGGGGTAGACGACGGATTGGACCCACCTACGAAAGGCTGTCTAGGCCTACACGAGATGAGGCAGGATAAAGAGGGATAATCCCCCTCGATCCCAAATCATTGAGGCCAATTTCTAGCCATGGAATACTACAAAATTGTAATTACATAGAAACTGAATTCTGCATAATTGACCGACAATGAAAAAAAATAAATCACTCATACTATACATACTATAACATACGACTTCACTCGCGAAAAAAGGCTATTATTTACTCCACTTTCCCTCCCAACCTCTCTCAAACCCAAGGTCGGTAGGAGTAGGTTCAATACAAACTTTGACCCAGTGGCATTGCAGCATTTCAAAAGGCGGGAATACTTTATGGAATAATATGATCTTTTTCATTTCCTTCAATATTAATTTGAATTATTAATCATTTAAATAATTTCTGCTGGAGTAGATATACATGGTGTCCCGAAATTCATGCAACTAAATTTGGTCACAGATTCTTAAGACAAATTTAGGGCTCGTATTTTTTATTTTTGCTAAGTGACTCCCTCTTTCGGAGTTACAGCCCCCTGAAGTCCGCTACTAAGAATAATCTTTTTTTTTATATCTCAGAACCCTGTTGTACGAGAATCACTAAATTTGGTCCACAGGGGTTTTATGACATGTGGAATCTGATGGTGCTACGTTTTTTGGCGGGAAACCCCCCTTAAGACTATTTTTTATGGGCCCCCTTGTCTTTGGAGCCAAAAAAATTTGGTGTTGTACTAGGCGTTGAGAGTATAATTCAATGCCGGTCAGGGCGTAATAGCCCGCGGAGTAGTTGTTTCTCGTAACACTGGCAATTTAAAATTAAATCTGCTAATTTTTAAAAAATTGTTATTCACTTAAGAATACTTATAAAAAAACTACTTTATAGTTTTATTTGCATCACTTAATATATTGAATTATAAAATAATAATAATCAAGAATAAGAACAAGCAATGTATTACAACCTATAATTTGCTAAATTAGCAGCTTCAGACCATGCTGGATAAAGTGAATTGTCAATCTCCGGCGCATGACTTTGACCTGGTAACAAGCGATGATTTGTTCCACCAATTTGTACTCCACATTCATTACATGTTGAAATTTGATTAGCGCCTCCACAGTCAGCACTTGAACCAATGACCTTTTCCTAAACCAAGAGCTGCTACAATTTGTTGCATTTCTACTCTAGTAACAGCTATTCCAGATGCCACCAACTTACTGAAGTCAGTAAGTTCTGTTTGTAAAGTAGCGTCAGTTTCTTTTGTATATCTTTTCAGTGAAGTTAGCAGCTCATCAATGTACATAATTTTGGTTTTAACATCGTCTCTTCTTTTCGCATAATTAAAGGTTTCTGCATTTCGGATTCTTTCATACTGAATAATCCGTGATAAGCGTTTAATTTCTAGACCTATATCTTCAATTTCTTGCTCAGTTATATGATTCTCGTCACGCATTAGTGCATTAACTATAAAAGAAATCTGAACGGTAGAAACAGTCGTTAAATCATTTTCTTGTTCGCTACAAACTTCCACCACAAAATCAATCAATTGTAGCTTGGCACGGATAACATCTAAATCTATTTTATTCACGGTCTGCCTACGTAATTTATTTCCCTTTTTCTTAGAAGACTGCAGCCTTTCATTCAAATTATCTATAGCACGACCTAAATCTGTATCTGAAAATTAAAAATATATATATGAGTAAATAAAACGTATAGGTACATGTTATAAACTGATACAATATGGTAAAGAATAGAATAGTTTTTTTCTTTTCAAAGTATTTAAGGCTATCAATATTGGTTTTGCAATTAACTCACAAGCGATACTGTCTACAGTAATAAAATAAGCTGTAGATTTTGTACAATTGTTTACATATGTGAGAGGTGATTCTATATAGGGTCATGATTTGCCACATAAATATAAGATAGGTAATAAAGAAATATTTAATGGATTACTATTAGTAAAAATTTATATTTTTACCATAAGAACATATTTGTATTTTTAGCCATTTAGCCCATTAACTAAGGAGAACAAAATCTAAATTGTCCCGTTGTGCCCACTCAAAAAGTGAAATTTCATCAGAAACTTTTCTGAGATTAAACACACGTTTGTGTAGTTTCTAGATCTAGGAGCCACTGTATCAATTTAAAACTTTCCATTGTCAATATTTCAGGCGATTTAAATATAAAAATTTCCCACGACAGGTCAATTTTTGTTAGTAGCGTGACAAATTCTGGCATAAGCACAATGGGTTACCCAATTAAACACAATATAGCATTTAAATATTGATGGATATTATTTTAAAGGTATTTTTATGCTGTAGACGAGTGGTATTCAAGCATGGGGTAAGCGTACCCCTAGGGGTACGTGAAGACGCCTTAAGGGGTAGGAGAGGGGTCCTAGGAAACATGAAAAAAAATTAAGTTAATTAATAATTATACACTTCCATTAGTTCTCAATATTCCATAATATTTGTTCATTTAAAAAATAAAACTAAAGATTTGTCTGCAAATAAAGAAAGTCAAATTTTCCATTTGCCATTAATTAATCTGTTTAAATTCCAATGTAAATGTTGTACTTATTGTATAGGCACTAGACATTAAAATAAATAATTAAAAAAATCATATTTACTACTATGTTTAACTTTAACATCTAGCATTATACTATAAATTTAACTAAAATATATTTACTCCAACTCTGATTATACTAAGATTTAAATTAAGGGGGTACCTGCATATAAAAAAATTTTTTAAACGGGTCCCCGAAGAAAAAAGTTGAATACCACTGCTATAGACTGTAGTGGCAAAATTTTGAAATTGGCAGATTTGTATAAATTAACAAAAAAAAAAAGAAAAAACCTCAGGATTAATTATGTTTCTTCTACACCTTTTTCAGATGTATTTCAGAAAAATTAGTTTTCATTCAGAACATGTAAATTGTATTTCAAATTAATTAATTATTCTGTCATTTGGGTTATTCCATGTCAAATCAATGTCAATGGTTAGAATCGACCCCCTTCAATTTGGACGAAATTTGATCAAAAGTTTTCCTTTATCATAAAGCAAAGATCTGCCAAAGGAAAACAAATTAAAAAATTTTTTTTCGAGTTATTCAAAATTCAAAATTTCACTATTTTTCCAATTTTTCAAGTTTATTTTTTAAATATCTTGAAAAATATTATAGTTACAGAAACGAGCTTTTGTTTGTTTTAAAGAGGACACCTAGGGCTATGAAGAAAAAAAATATTCCGAAAAATAATTTTGAAAAATGAAAAATTTGTAGAATTTTGAATTTTCAAAAATCGTCAAAATTGACTATCGACGTTAAATTTTTGGCTCAATTTTTTTTTATAAAATACCTTCAAATGATCTTAAAAGGTCTTGAAATTTTCAGTTGCGTTTTTTTTTCAAAAATATGAATTTTTGAATTTTGGCAAAAAAAATTTTTTATTTAATCGCTAAGTCAAGTAAAGTTAAAAAAACATGTAGTTTTGTAATTTTCAGCAGGAAAAAGTAGGAGAAGCATGGTATGATCAGCAAAGAGGCAAGCAGGGTATTGCCCCAGTACTACGGAGTGTCAAGGCCACCAAAACAGAATAGCTTCAACTATATGTGTATTGGGATTTATTAGCAAAGAAATATCTTTTTTTCTTAGTAAAAAAAATAAAATCTTTTCCCACTTTTAACACAAACTCTTCAAAGGTGTTTTCGTCTCAGAATTCCATCCTTTTTCTACCTCTTAACTGCCTGTCAACTATTTTTGGGACACCCTATATAGTCAAAAGAGTTTTTTTTTTGTCCATGTCTTTTTTATTATTTGTGATAGATATCAAACCTTATATTATTGTAATCTTAAGGAGGTTCGATAAATCTCTTGCGGGGCAGTGGGTATGGGAGGGAAGCCTACGCTTGTACACGGGAGTTTCGTTGCAGTACCAACAGTACATAAACCAATTTGAGCAAATTAAATATAATATATGCAAATGAAATTTATACAACACATATTAGCTTGCATATATTTTTCGTGTTTAATGCACAGTAATTAACTTTTTATTTGAATAAAAGTGTCTATTTATTCACTAAGAGCTTGTAAAACTATGGCTGAAATCTGGCAACATTGCACATCAGTATCGCGTGGTGGTAAAAGTTGGGTCAACTGTCAACTGTGCATAGCACGTATATCACAAACTTGAATGAACATCCAAAGTAATGACTGAAAAGCAATATAAAAGGCGTATGAAGCAGATAGAATGTGGATTGATGAGAAAAAAGCAAAATGTGCAAACCGAGAATCCATGTGATAACTATCAGTCAAATTGAAGGTTATGACAGAAAATGTATACTGTTGTGTATTTTATAGTTTATAATCGAGCTATTCAAATATAGGTAGCGCCTCAGTAGAAACGTTAAATACAGCGGACACCGTTGCCATATTTCCATTCGTTGGATCAGATGTTTGTTCAAATTTGTCAAAATGTTATCTATTCATTCCATTATCTCAATAATTACATTGTAAGTGCATATTTTTATTGTCTTAAAATGTTTAGTACTATTTAATTCTTTAATTTCCCGATCCTAACCATTTTTAAGAGCAATATTCACGTTTGATGAAAGTTTTTTCCCAATTCTCATAAGTGCCTGTGTATAAGAGAATAATTTTTATATCATTTTTCAAAAAAAAACTACGTTGGCAATCGGTCTGGTATTTTTACACGAGGCAGTGTGCATATTTATTAGCAGATTTCAATTGTTTTGAAAACTTTCTTACAATTTTTTTTTCGCAATCGAACCTCCTTAAGAAAGCATTCTATACGTATACAATGTGTTATAGGTATATAAAGAAATTATAGGATTAATAAGTATATTTGAAATGCGACATTCAATTGGTTTTCTAAGTACAGGTTTGATGAAATCACAAGAAAAATTTCTACAACTAGTCCAAACAATTTTTTTTCTAAATACAAAAGCAATAAAGTTAAATAAGGTAGAATATTATGTGAATAATTCTGTACATAATGTGTATGTAAAATTGATGATGACTACAACACTAAATAGTAAATGTTGATATATATTTCACGTTTTCTGAAATACAACTGATGTTTTCTGAGACACAGTGGGTATATATATTTTCGTGTCAAGCTAATTTCAGAATTCATTCATACTACGTTTACAATCCGTAGTATTTAACAGAGGCCAACAAAATAACCAGATTATACTTTCCCGAAGGATTCCAACACACTGAATATTGA
This sequence comes from Anoplophora glabripennis, assembly GCF_000390285.2. Taxonomy (NCBI): domain Eukaryota; kingdom Metazoa; phylum Arthropoda; class Insecta; order Coleoptera; family Cerambycidae; genus Anoplophora; species Anoplophora glabripennis. The sequence continues at coordinate 489,747 of NW_019416678.1, read as the reverse complement.
ATCAGGATCCGATCTTAGAATTGCTCCATTATCCAGGTTTTAGAGATACCCTAACCTAAATGTGCAAAAAACATGGTTTTTCGCTATATTAAGGTGCGTCCAAACTTGAACATTTTATCCTGAACGAAGAGAACGAACTGAGCGCGCAGAAACAAGCAGAACAAATAGTCCGAATAAAAAATCATTGGGTTCGCACGAATGCAAATACATATTTATAGATGTTCCAGTTGCTCAAAGTGTGTGGTGTATAAAATGTATATGATATTTGCTCTTATTGAGAGATTTAGAGGAAAAAAAATATGAATATTGTAGTAGCTTTTAACGCTTTTTTATGATCTGTAAATTGGTGAAAAATAAGAAAAAACAACGAAGTCAATGGATATGAAAATTCTATCAATTCACGGGGTATTGCTCATAAGTGTCTACTAATTTTAAACACTTTTCTCTATCCCATTCCATTATCAAAATATTGTATACATGTGGAAATAATAAATCTTTTTGTTGATGTTATGTACCTTCAACACGGCGCAAACGACATGAACGCTGCGAATAGCACGAACTTAACTTATTCCCGTCAACTGAATAATTCGGCGCACCATAAATCACTTTGAGCAATTCCGATTTACCGACAAGCTCCGGAAAACGTTTGGCGCGTTCGGTTCGGCTCGGAGACAGGTCCAGACTTTACAAATTCTGCTCTGCGCACTGCGCAGGCAGTTAATTCTTGTTCAGGCTAAAATGTTCAAGTTTGGACGCACCTTTAGAGGTTATGTTACATCGCAAGACAATTTTTCTCTACAAAACTTGTTATGGTATCTGAAAGTACTACAAACCAATTTAGATTGCTCAAATATCGCTTTTCCTTCCCGAAAAATCGTTTAATGAAATTGATTAGTTTGGCATATTTGTGGATATTCGGAAATGAAGTATCAGGTTTCTGGAATCGCCGATTACGAATCTGAAGTCAGAATTACAAAATCCGAATTGACACATTGACAGATCCAATATGGTGATGGATATGGCATGTTGGAATGGTATGGAATTTAGAAATGAAAAAAAAAAAAAAAATGCTCAAAACCTGAAAAACAATGGGAATTTATGTGTTTGTAATTTGATTCTTGTCTTTTTGAGTTTTCACCAGAAGCTACTCTATTTCTGAATGTCGATGAATACACTGAACTAACTAAACAGACGATTTCTTGGAGAGGAAAGATAATTGAACAATTCAAAACCGTTTATGAAGCTAAGTAATTTCAAATGCCATAACGATTACCTCGCGATGTAACATAATTTCAAATCTAGGGAAAGACCGTGTTTTTTTTGTATTTTTAGATTAGCATATCTCAAAAACCTGATGCGATTTACGATGTGAAAAACCTTTAGAAATTTTGTCGGCCAGTCTAATTTTACTTTTCGGTCTATTTTGATCCATATCACAAATATGTTGCACGCGATTCACTTCGAATACATGAAATGGTAACAAAACAGTAGTGATTCAAACATGTAAGAACAAGAACAAACATTCCAATAATTATAATCCTTGGTTTTACTATGAATATACACCCCCAAGCCACAAATATTTTCAGAAAATATCCAAATACTTTAATTTAATCCAATACACTTTGCAGTATTGGAATCAATATTTTACCTTTGGAAATAACATAAATGTTATGAAAAACAACTTACTTTCATATAGTATTCTTGCTTTGAGTTTAATAGCGTCGACCTCAAATAAAATTTCAATCCTTCTAAGATTATTTTCTTCAACAGTACCATTTGATCTATTTTTAACATTTATAATATCAGACATACTTCTTTTAATGTATTCACTAAATCTTTCAGTACTTGTAATAGGCGTCTTGCATCTTGGGCAGAATTTTATCATAATTTCGTCACCTGACTGTAACCATTTCTCAATATTTCCACTTTCAAAAATGTGTTTACAGTCTTCTAACATAACATAAACGGCATCTTCTTCGTCTTCATCTCCCAGAAATATATCAGTTAACTCATCGTAGTTACAAATTTTACATAATATGGGGCATGGATCTCCACAAAATCCAACACAGGGATGACCACATTCTAATAGTTTTTTACATAATTCATAACATGGTGGAATATTGCAAATTTGATCACAGCGTTTCTCACATTTCTGATGTTCACATCGCCTCTTGCAGGATTCTTTACATCCGTTACAAGGATCTCCACATTTTCTGGAGCATTTGCTATGAGGGCATTTATAATTACACTTTTTCTGGCAAGGTTTACAAGCCTCACTGCAAGGTATTGGGCATTCATGATTACAAATTAATGTAGTACCACACTTTTCTTTACATCTTTGATGGATACGACCCTGTGAACACTCGCCACAACCTCCAGAACAAAAGTGGCCACATTTTAGCTTGACGTTACATTTTTCTGTACAATGTCGTAACAGAACTTCTGGATCAACTATAAAAAAAAAAGGAAATTATTGACATGTGAAGTATTACAATGTGTAACTAAAATGCCTTATAAATCCACAGAACACTTAAGGAGGGAACGCATTAGGCGGTCGCGGTCCCATCGCATTGCAGACCATGCTAGTCACGATCGCCCGCGGTGAAGTTCCTTCCCATGTCTTATAATGTATGCATTCGCACCAGACATTCCCGAACTCGTCTCCTGTTCTCCACTGATCTTTTCCAAAGTATCTCGGGAGATCATAAAAGAGCCAATAAAAATACCTCTTCCATAGAACCCATTTTCTTAACTATTAAAACAATAAAGCAACTATTTAAAGGAGAGCGCGAGCAGGATTGTGTGCTATTGCCAAATGCAACCGATTTGTAAAAGACTGCAATCAGCTCAGCCCAAACGATCCGCGATGCGACGGGACCGCCTAATGCGTTCCCTCCTTTAGAGAAGAAGGATCTACAAGGTTTGTATGACAAGAACAAAAAACATTTTTATGCGTATAATTTATTTTATTTTCCATACATTTTTCTATCTAGTATCCTCTCTAAACAATATGATTGCTCAAACCCATCAAAATAAGTATTTGTTTGAGCAATGACCTTAGAGCCAAATTTTTTTCTGCCAAGCCATATTTGGAAGCGGAAGCAATTCGTATCCTAACTCATGGAATTTCGCCATATAGGCCAATCAAATTGTCGAAAATATCTAATTTTTTTGCCAAAAAATTGTTCAGTAATTGAAAATATGTAAAAATTGGGAAAAATTCCGTATAATTCAATGAACTACTTTACCCCACCTGAATATATCAACATGTCAAGCCGAGCAACAATATAAGGGGTTCATAAATATGAAGTTTAATGAAAGAAAATGGGACCAACCGTTGTGTACTATTTTTTATATGAGGTACAAGTATTCAACTGTAACATGTGTAAATTTCAACCCTCAATATTAATAAATGAGGTTCGTGGCGTTTTTTCGGGAAAAAAAATTTTTCTCGGCTCCTGTTGGTCGTAGGACAAACTTTTTTTTTAAATTCGTGAAAAAATGTCAACTTTCGAATGGCAGTAGCAACATTTTGATACAAATTGAAATTTTTCGATCATTTTTTGCGATATTTGAAATCGATTTGAGGCTCTCGCAATATTTGCATGTAATAGTGTAATAATTAGAGAAAATTTTAAGCGCAACCCTGTTCCTAAAGATGTGGCGGCCTTCTAATTATGGGGATTTTACCAAAATGTTTTTTTTCAAAAAACTTGACTTTTGCAAAAACTATATAGTATTTTTCAATTTTGAAAAAATAATTTTATTTTGCTCACCAAGAGCTATCCTTTCACCAACCTTCATAAAAAAATCTTTATTTTTAAAAGAGATACAGCTATTTCCAAAAATTGCGATTTTTAGCAGTTCTTTTGTAATAACTAATTTATTTATTTATTTATCGATTAAAACCGGTTTGGGCTTATTCGATCCATATTAAAAATTTCTACAACTTTTGTTTGAAACATTTTTTTTCTAAAATGTTTTTTTTATAAATGAAAAAAACTGTTTTTGCGAACTTTGGACGCCATTTTTAAAATGAAACCCAAAAATTCAAGTGGGGTAAAGTAGTTCATTGAATTCTATAGAATTTTTCCTAATTTTTACATATTTTCAATTACTGAACTATTTTTTGGCATCTGACTAATAGCGACTGTGCATTGTTTTGATGGAAAAGGATTTCTTTCTTCGCCAAATGCAGACATTTTTAATTTACAGCATGATTGAAATAGTCCAATAAGTTGACATAATGCTTTCCATTAATCGTTTTGCCCTTTTCAAGGTAACTGACGTGACTTATGCCGCGAACATCCCAAAACATTGTAGCCATGATTTTGTTCATTGATAAAGTCGCCTTAGCCTTAGCCTTTAGCACAAAGAGTGACCGCAAAAATCGCCCGCTTTTTCATAATTCGCGGAGAACTAAAGAAAGTAGATAAAAATATGTTTTTGGTCTCAAATTACTCGTAAAAAATTAAGATGANGCCGCTCCAGCAGGAATGTTTTCAAAAAAGGGCTTCAGAGGGCGCGCCTATTCGCGACAACCCTTTCCAATGTAAAGAACATAACATAACATTACCAATAAATATAAAAACTATTAGCATGTGAACTTTTCTATCGAATGATTCTTGATACAAACAAAGATTTATTCTCATGACTGAAATAAGCATGTTGAATTAGAAAATCCACCCTTAAGCGCATTCAGGGGGTGGAATCATCCCCAAAAATAGAGAATATCAGAAATAATTGTAAAAATTCCAAAAAAATAGTATATTAAAGTATAAGTGAATATTAAGGTCTTTAAAACACGCGCGATTTTTTGAGCACGACGGCGCAGCCGGAGTGCTCGAAATAGAGCAAGTGTTTTAAAGACCAGTTATCCACGAATACTTTACGCTATTTTTTTTTGTTGGTACACGTTGAAATCACAAATATTGTATTAATACTACAAAAAATGGAAATAAGAACTAATGTCAAATGGTTGAATTTGTGATGTTACATCAGTATACCTTTCGTTGTCATGAAAATGAGAAAACAAAAATTAATTTGTAACTGTACTGTCATATAAGATTAATTGCTGTCACCACAGTTATTACTAGTTGTATATTGTTTAAAAATGACTTCTAACATTGATTACTTATATAGTAAAGCAGAATCGCGATTAATACCGCAAAAATCAGAAAACGCTTATAGAAAAGAATACGACAAGTTCATCAAATGGATGGAAGAGCAAAAGGTAACAAATACAGATGAACGAGTTGTGCTTGCTTATCTTCAGAAAATGTCAGAGCAGTACAAAGCGTCGACTATGTGGGCTATCCATTCGAAATTGCAAAGTATGTTGAGGATAAACAAAGGGGTAGATTTAAAATCATTTACGAAAGTGTATGCATTCATGAAGGCAATTAGCAAGAACGACGTAGCGAAGAAGGCATATGTATTCAAGGAATATGATTTGTAGAAGTTTTTCACGGATGCACCGGACATTACATATTTATTTTTGAAGGTGGTATCCATTTGCGGTATTTTTGGCTCTTGTAGAAGATGTGAATTGTGCGACTTAACGCTTACATGACATCAAGGAAGAAGGAAGCGTATTGCTTATTACTATCCGACCAACTAAGACAGTGAAAGCTCGATGTTTTACTGTTGGCGACAGTGAAGGAATTAGTTATGTGCGTTTGATAAAGCAGTATTTATCATTGCGTCCCCAAAATGTAAGTACAGACCGAGTTTTCTTACGGTATAATAAGGGGAAGTGCACCAATCATGTGGTCGGTATTAATACATTCGGATCATGTCCCTTGCAAATTGCACGTTATCTTAAATTGGACGATCCTGAGAAATACACGGGACAAGCGTTTCATCGCACGTCCGCTACCATTATGACGAATAATGGCATGACAATAGATCAAATCCAACGACAAGTAAGATGGAAATTGGCAGCTGTGGCAACTGGTTATGTTGAAGAGAGTATTAGCAATAAGAAAAATGTTTCACATTATTGGGAGTGCCATTAATGGAAGTGCAACCATTGCAACCTCATGGACTTCCGAAAATGTTAGCTGTATTAATTTGAACAGCATTTCATCTGATTTAAAAAACAGAAGAATTAATATTTCAAACAATACCAACTGCACATTTCACATTCATTTAAATAATTAAGATGTTAAATATTTGAATAAAACTTTTGAAACATNAATGTTTTATGGTTTATAACGAAGATGCATAGATGAAGAGTCCCCATAAACTTCGTTTTAATTTCATCAGATGTTTTCTTTTTCAAAAACAAATATTTTATCACTGTTCGATATTCAATTTTTTCCATTGTTGTAAAATTACAAAAGCTGTTCCATTTAGGTGGCTGGCATTCTCTAACTAAACCAAGCAGTGACTTGACACTTTGGCAGTATTGTTGCGAACAGTTGTTTACAAAAAATATTACTTTTTAGATACTAGTAGCGCCATCTCTTGCCTAGGCCGGGTACTTATCGTTCAGCCCTCATACTTTTTAATATAGGAATCCCCGCTTAAGCGCGCTCAGGGGGTGGAATCATCCCCAAAAATAGAGAATATCAGAAATAATTGTAAAAATTCCAAAAAAATATATTAAGATAATTCACATACTAATAGTTTTTATATCAATTGGTAATATTCAAATTCTTCATTTTTGGTATTTTTTCAACCCCTAAGTAGAGGTGATTTTTAAAATTTTCAAAATACTAAAAGCTATGCTCATTTCAGTTTTTTATACCAAGTAATTTGTGACCAAAAACAAATTTTTATGTATTTTTTAATTCTCTGCAAATTGTGAAAAAACGGGCGAAAATCACAGGTTTATTGTGGTCACTCTTTGCCTCCGAAAATCCACTGTTTGGATTGTTCCTTTGTCCCTGGCTGTGATGAATCCATGTTTCCTCAACAGTTATGAACCGAAGCCAAAACTCATTTCGATTGCGTTTTAACATCGCAAAACATTTTTCTGAAGTTGACACAGGCGTGTGGTTTGTTGTCAATTGTGAGCAATCATAGCACTCATGTCACGGAAAGCTTTTTCATATTCAGATAGATTGTTAAAAATTCTTCACCCGTTCAGTTGAGTTGCCCACAGTCCCAGCAATCTCACGCACTCTTCGATTGTTTATAACGATTTGTGGATTTTTTCAATAATGCAGCTGTCCAATGTTTTATGGTTTATAACGAAGATGCATAGATGAAGAGTCCCCATAAACTTCGTTTTAATTTCATCAGATGTTTTCTTTTTCAAAAACAAATATTTTATCACTGTTCGATATTCAATTTTTTCCATTGTTGTAAAATTACAAAAGCTGTTCCATTTAGGTGGCTGGCATTCTCTAACTAAACCAAGCAGTGACTTGACACTTTGGCAGTATTGTTGCGAACAGTTGTTTACAAAAAATATTACTTTTTAGATACTAGTAGCGCCATCTCTTGCCTAGACCGGGTACTTATCGTTCAGCCCTCATACTTTTTAATATAGGAGACTTTTTTAAAGGCAAAATTCTGTATCCTCTTCAAACATATTTATAAAAAACTGTATGTCTTTACTGATTTGTGTTATACAATTGTACACCCCTTAAAGGTTTCGTAAATGTCCTAAAAACGTCGCCGAAACCGTCATATCCACTATAACGTAATCACAACTTCTTAATATTTTGGTGATCTCATTTAGTTACTGTAGTGTGCTTCCTCTTCAAAGTTTTGAGAACTTTATAGTGGTTCTACCTAATAAATGTACAAAGGCAGAATAGTGGCAAAGGTTTGTTAAGCAATGAACTGCACCTTTACACCTGCAGCTACTGCAGATAAATGAATGATGAAATAAATAAATTTTAAATAGATGTGCGATAATAACATAATAAAGGGTTTTTCAATAAGGGCGGGTCGATGTTGATATGGAATAAAACAAGTTGTGTGTGAGATATCAACGGAATTATTTTTTTATTTGAAAGGTCTATGTATGCCATTATGTATGGAATATGACATCGTTCAAATGTCCGCCGCAGCTCCGCATAGTAGCACGGATCCAAGAGGTCCAATTTTAAATGACTGCCGCATAGATCCGGCTGAATTTGAGCTATGGCCTGAGTTATGTTGATTTTGAGGGCATCGGTTGATTGCGGCTTATTGGCGTAGACCTGGTACATACTTCAGAAAACTCCACAAGAAAGAATCAAGCATGGTCAAATCGCACGATCTTGGTGGCCAATTCACGTTACCTCTGTGAAAGATAACCATATCTTCAAATCGTTCATGCAGAATACCCATTGAGACAGTCGCTGTGAGGCACGTAGCGCCGTCCTGTTGGAACCACGTTGTCCCCGTCCATATCGTTCAATTTGGACCAAAAGAAATTGGTGATCATTGATCTGTAGCGCTCGCTGTTGACGGTGATGGCCTCACCAACGTCGTTTTCAAAGAAGAACGGACCATTGATGCCGCCGGCCCAAAATCCGCACCAAACAGTAACTTTTTGTGGATGCATTGCCACCTGGTGAACCTTGTATGGGTTGGCGTCGTCCCATATACGACAATTTTGCTTGTTAACATAGCCAAAGTGCGCCTTGTCGCTAAGATGATTTTTCGGCCAAAATTGGGGTCCTCTTCCAAACGTTCCGAAGCCCAGTCAGCGAACAAACGGCGTTGTCTATGGTCATTAACTTGTAACTCCTGGGTCAGTTGGATCTTGTACAAGTGCAGGCCCAAGTCCCGACGCAAAATTCGCCAAGTTGAAGTCCGTGAAAGTCCGAGTTCTTGTGCACGGTAAGGAATAGACTGCCTCGGGTTCTTCTGCACACTTTCACGGACAGCGGCAATGTTCTCGGCCGAACTGGCGTTCCTTTGACGTATGGGTGTTGATTGATTGTTTACCGAACCGGACGTCTCGAATTTGGCCACCAAACGCTGAAGAGTTAACTAAGTTAACTTTGAAAGACAACCGCGTCTCTCGTAAAATGGGCGCAACGCGTGCAACGTTTGCACTAACGAACGCTCATTTTGATAATAAAATGTTATCAATTGGACGTGCTGTTGAATCTTGTAACTTGACATGATGATTTGGCATCAGTGACTGAATAATAAGCAACATATCTGACAGATGCCGAAAAAAAAACATAGCCGCCATAGACTGTCAACATCGACCCGCCCTAATTGGAAAACCCTTTATAATGGTAAATATGTTGCTACATCCATTTCAACGTTAATCTGTTTCATAATATACTGTTTTGCAATAAATAGAAGTTTAAAACAGTTGTTAAAGCGATTGCAAGAAATGTCAGTTTAGACGTGAATTTGGAACGTTGGTATACTACTAATAAAACCAAACAAAAATATATAAAATTACCTGTATCTTTTAAAGCACAACTAATTTTCTTAACGATGTGTCCACATGGGCTTGGTTTTGAGCAATCAGTAATACCTTTACAAAATGTTGTACATTTTTCATTACATTTTTTGTTGCATACATGTCCGCAAGGTAACAATCGTGGGCATTTCCCTTTACAAAATTTACGATCAGGTTCTTCCGAACATTTTACTTTTACTTTATGCTGACAATCAGCGACATACTTCTCCACCTACAATGTAAAAATTTTTCATCAAAATGATAATTATTTCTACAGAGAAATAGCTCAAAATCAAAGACTTACTTTGTGATTACAGTTTCCACATGGTTCATTACATTTATTTCCACACTTATGTCCACATGGCAATACTCTATTGCATGGTTTTGTACATTCTATTTCATCCACATTTGTCTTACAGGGAACTTTAAAGACATGTGAACAAACTGTTCTGAATTTCTTAATACCAATTTCGCAGGTATCACATTCTTCACAGCACAACTTAGAACATATGTGTTTTTCTTCTTCTGGAAAACTGCAACCTATTTTAGGCTTGATGCAAGGTTTTTGACATCGGTACTAGGAATTAAAAATACAACATGTTAGTTAAAAATAATACGTGTACTTAAGATTTTTTTTTAATTCGCAAGAATAGAACATTGTTCCAATTCTATTCCATATACTCGTACTATAAAAAAAAGGAGAAAAATGTGTATTATACAATAATTAAATAACGAAATCGTTAATAAAATTATTGATTTCACGTTTTCCAGTTTTATATACATACTTGTTCAAATATTATATTGATCAATTCATTTTTTATTAGGCAATAAGTAAACTTTGATAACTTTTTACTCCTTTGTGTAGTACAAGCATATAAAGTGGAATAAATCAAATAGTTAATGATCATACCGTGTTGAAAATTACATGGTTAATTTTTAAACCTATCTGCAGAAATCTAATTTTTCAGAAATATGGACTTATCTCCTTCTTGCACGAGGGTGTTCATATTCAGTAGTTGTTGAAAAAATAATTTACCATTTGAGTAGAGAATTGTTAATTTATCTGATGTTTATAGAAATAAAAAGTTTTTGGTTTCTGCCAAAGTACTCAATGTTAACGACATGGAACAAAAAATAGAGACAGATCTAAACAGCACGTATACAAGATATTAACAATTTCCTAGTCAACTCAGAGTTTTAAAATATTTTCTTCTAGAAGCGATTTGCTACAAATAAGTGTACCAAGTTGGCAAAAAATCATTTAACTAGAAAAAAGTTATAACAAAATATCAATTTAAAAAATAACTTTGAAAAAAAGGTTCCAAAAAAGGTTATAGGAATTCGTAGCATTATTTTTATGAATAGAATTGCCTAGAATAAAATTGGGTTTTGTGCCCATGACAACTTTATATCAGGATACTCTGAAGAGTTCATTACCAAAATATGAGAGAGATCCGCAAGGGGATCCAATTCTATAAGGTTTGTGCGGGGTCCTTTTTTGCTCATATGAGATCTGTTCAGAAAATAAACAAAAGTTATTTTTTTTAAACTTTATTATTAGTTTTAGACATTATTGGTCTTTGTCTTTCTTCTTCAAAGTACCCCCCTTCCCTATTCATACACTTTTCCCAGTGGTGTTTCCATTTCGCGGAGCAGTCCTGTATAGCTTCATTTGAAATGACCTCTAAAGTCTGTAATGAATTTGCTTTGACGTTATCAATAGTCTGAAAACGGCGCACAGTGTGCCCATTTGGACAAAATTCTGCCGACAGTGCAAGACTAAACCGCTTTTCATGAAAATTTTTTTGCATGTTTGTTATACCTTGAAAAATTACCTATGGGTGCGATAAATTTAATTTGTGACCTTTTGACCTTGATAAGATTCGAATTCGTGGGACACCCAGCGTGTTGTGCATAAAATACATTTTTAAAATAACTTCACAGACATTTTGGACCACACAATGCTCACTTCTGAGTTCTTATCATCATTGTTATTTCAAGCCATATCACCAAGGTCATTTGAAGGTCAAAGGCGTATTTTATAGCCATTAGTGTGAGAAAGTAAAATAACTCCCTTGTTATTCATAATATAAAAAAAAAGTTTATATAAAAGTTGCACAGAATCATAAACCTGAAGTACAAAATTAATTTGAAACATGCAGGGCGATGAGTAAAAACGACACACGCCAAATATTACATTTTTTAAATGGAACACCCTGGATATTTTTAAACATATGGATTTCTGAGAAAATTCTATATATGGCAATATAAACAGTTTAACATTTTAGTGCGGGGCTTCCAAGTTATGTGGAAAATTCTTCAAATTTTGGAAGAAACATGATCTCGCAGATGTTGTATTAACTTTCAACTACTAACACTTGGAGCAAAAATAACGAGCGTTCAAATAAAAACGTGGTCAAAGTTGGCTCTGACACATTGGACGTAGGGAGTAGCTTATAGCGACCAACTTAACCTCATTTCTCAACGAGCTGTATAGCAGCTGTCAGTTTCAATAACGTTAATGACTATATAACTTTATTTTAAAGAATAATCGTGATAACAATAACAAACAATTAAAGGAGCTGCAGAAAGTGTCCCCCTCCTTGTTCCAAGCACTTTTCACACCTGTTCCTCAAAGAATTAAAGACATTTTCTAAGATGCTCGGGGTATTGTTAATTTCACGAATCTTGTCTATAAGTCGAGCCTGCAGATGGTTTAAATCAGGAATAGGCAGTTCAAAAATAGTGTTTTTAAGATAAGGCCACAAAAAGAAATCACACGGCGTAATATCACATGACCTCGGTGGAAATTCATGTTCAGCATTGAGACTTATTAGTCGATTTTGGAAAACTTCCCTCAACATATTCATCGTCTCGCCTGCCGTATGTGCCCTTGCTCCATCTTATTGAAAGTAAAAGTTTGTAATTTCGTTTTCTTCCAGCTGGTTAACAAAAGGAGCGATAATTTCTTCTCTATACCTTTGCGCAGTAAGAGTACCATTAAAAAAAATAGGTCCATAAATCCTCCTTCGATTGAGAGCACACCAAACTCCAATTTTTTGAGCGTGTAGAGGGCCCTCGACAAAAAAGTTATCTGGTTTTTCAGAAGACCACATTCTCATATTCTGTGAGTTTACGTAACCACTTAAATGAAACCAGGCTTCATCAGAAAAAAAGGTGATATTATGAAGTTCACCGTAGTTGTTTAAAAACCATTCACAAAATACAGCCCGTCGTGGAAAATCAACTTCATGAAGTTCTTGCTGACAAGTTAAACGATGGTAGAACAAAAGCAAATCTTTTTTTAACACTGTGTGGCAGGTACCGACTGATACTCCCACCATTTGTGATAAAACACGTACAGAAGTTCTTGGCGCATTTTCCATTATTTGTTGGACATTTTCTTTTAATTCTTCAGTCCGCTTTTTAGGTCGGCCGCTTCCTTCTTTTCTTGTTACACTGCCCGTTTCACAAAAAACATTAACACAACGCTGAACTGCACTTTGAAAAATTTTGTACTCAACAATGCCGGGAAATTGATTTTGAAATTGAATACTTCCATATTCCATCAATCTTGCGTCCATTTCTAAAGTAGGACTCTATGATAAACACTTTTTGTTCTTGAGAAAACACCATTTTAAACGCTTTTTAAAACGAAAATATTCAAATTGATAGCGGCGATATAGCGCTTTGACAGATGACGTTTAAGTTCATTTGCTATACGCTATGCCCTACGTCCAAATTTTCAGAACCAACTTTACCACGTTTTTATTTGAACGCTTGTTATTTCACAGAGTTATAGCCAAATGTTAGGCAAAGACTCCTAATATCCATATTTTATACAGGGCATTTTTTATAATACGATCATTTTAAGACAGTTCAAACTTGATTTTTTAAAATTTTTCTAATGGAACATCCTATATTTTATTGTTGTTTTATTCACATATCAGTCCACTTCAACTTTTATTAAGTATGTTCTACATCTAAAGTTGTTAATTTTTAAGATATAGCAACATTTCTGGAAAAACCTAATTTTTATTATTTTCCGTCGCACGAATTGGCTTTGGAAAAAAACTATCACATTGTGTCAACTTGTCAGTTCATAATTTATTATTCCATTTTGAGTTAATTTTATTAGTTAATATTTATTTGTGATATTCTATAAAATAATAAAAATTTAGTTTTTTTTAGAAATGTTGCTATATATTAAAAACTAACAATTTTAGATATGAACATGCTTAATAAAAGTTGAAGTGGACCGATATGTGAATAAAATAGAACAATAAAATACAGGGCGTTCCATTTGAAAAATTTTAGAAAATCAAGTTTAAACTTTCTGAAAATGATCATATTAATAAAATGCCCTGTATAAAATATCGATATTAGCTAATATAGGAGCCTTTGTCTAACATTTGCTATAACTCTAATTATTTTGTTCCCAGTGTTAGTAGCTGAAAGTTAATACAACTTCTTCAATGTCATGTTTTTTCCAAAATTCGAAGAATTTTCTATATAATTTGGCAACCCCGCACTAAAATGATAAACTGTTTATATTGCCAGATAAAGAATTTTCTCAGAAATCCATATGTTTAAAAATATATAGGGTGTTTCATTTAAAAAATGTAATATTTGGCGTGTCCCATTTTTACTCATCACCCTGTATGGAATTCATTGTAATCGGATTAGTCTTGTACTGTCGGCAGAATTTGTCCAAATGGGCACACTGTGCGGTGTCCATTCAGCACTGATTTTAATTTCAGAAATAAGAAAAAATCGCAAGGATCCAGGTCTGGGAAGTAAGGAGGGTGAAGGAGGACATTAATTTGATTTTTGGCACAAAACTGATGAATTGAGAAAGCTAAGTCAGCGGGCACACTATCATGGTGCAAGAACCATGAGTTGTCTCGCCACAACTCCAGTCTCTTTTTGTGGATTTTTTCAGAAAACCACTGTAAAACGCCTTGATAGTACACACGGTTCACTGTTTCACCTTGTGGCAAGAATACAAAATGCACAATTCCATTAGTCTAAAAAAACAGTAAGCATCACTTTGACATTGGATCCGGTGTGATGATTGAACTTTTGTCTCAATGTTGTAGCCATAAACCCAGCTTTTGTCTTCCGTTATAATCCTTTGAATAAATGTTTCATCATCGTTGGACTGTTCAAGGAGTTGCCGATAAATGTCCACACAATTTTCTTTCTGTTGTTCGGTCATCAAACGAGGAACAAATATTGCTGCAACTCGATGCATCTTCAATTTTTCAGTCAAAATTTTATGGCTTGACCCATTTGAGATGCTGACCTCCTCTGCAATTTCTCTGACAGCCAATCAGAGATTTGTATGCGCCAGATCTTTGACTTTCTGAACATTTAAATTATGAAAACCATTTATAACATTGCGTACGACCCACAGCATCATCTCCGTAAACTTGTTTCAAAAGTTGAAACATTTCCTTAAAATTTTCCCGTTTCACAAAAATTTTACTTTGTATCGTTGTTCCAGAAAATAGTACATTTAAAAATCCTCATTAACACTTAAACCTATTGCACTCTAATAATAATATCACGGGAACTAAATGACAATCCAAGAACATGTGGTTACAGAGGAGGTAATGCGCAACGCAATGTTGCCAACCTCATATCGCTAAATATTTCCATTAACACGTAATTCAAAAAGTCCAGTTATTTTCTGAACAGATCCCGTAGTTCTTCGAACACCTTGTATGTATGTATTGAAATCATTAATTCTAAACATATTTAACCAATGCAAAAAACTCAAACCTCTAAATGATCTGGATCCACCCGTATATGGCAAGATCTTGTACACGCGTGACCACAAGGTTCGACACGAACGGCACATGGTTCCGGACATTTAAAACTTTCAGGATCCCTAAAACAAGGTTTGTCCACTTCATGTCCACATGGTAGAACAGATTTAACTAGAACATCACAGTTATAACTTGTTGGATCAAGGTGGCACTCAATCGTCACTTTGTGACCACAATCCAAGACGTGCTGAACTGGATAAGTGCATGGACCACATTCTTTGTAACATAACTTTTGGCATACATGTTCTTCATTATTACATAGCACTCTGAGGAAAAACAGTTTATTATTATGATTGGTATGGGAAAACAAACAATAATATTAATAAACCTTATTAGTTGTTTTTAAATTTATTGTAAACATATTAAACTGATTGAAATAAGTTAAAAAAAATCCAAAAAAATCCTATGAACTGAAGAACAATTTTTTTGGATACCAGAAATCTAGGTATCTAGGTATGCACAGTCAAGATTCCTAACTGTTAAAACAACTACTTTATGGGCTACATCGGACCTGAAGTTTGGGGCCTAGCCTGGTCCACTATATTTTTTATTGCAGTCTGCTTAGAGTTCGCATTAGGCATATTATTTCAGAATAAATTGTGCATCACAGATTTTGTGAAAAAAAATAATTGTATCAAAAGTAGTGACTATAAATCAGATAAGAATGCGCTATTAATTTTTATACCAAAGCAAACTTGTATGAAAAAATCGAATAATTTTTAGTAATAATAAACTTTTTTATACAGGGTAGTCAAGATTTTAATAGACAAACTTCGGGAAACTACTAAACAACAAAAATTAACATCACTTTGCTCTATGAACATAGGCGCAGAAAGCCACCGTTTATGAGATACAGAGCGTTTAAATTAATAAAAATAAAACAATTTCTTTAAATATCTGGAAAACGGCTTTATCAAATTTATACAAATTTGGTACACATTTTTTTTCAAATATTTCCCCTAGTTTTGTATGCACATAGTCCAAATTCAAAGACCAGTGGTGGAGAAACAAGGCTGTCGTTTTCTTATTTAAAGTAAAACTTCGACGCCACTGAATTAATTGGTAATATGAATACATTTTATAAAGGTCTTAAACATTCGGGATGTAAAAACATTCTTTTATTTTTCTCGAAAGGTGAATGTTTTATGAATTATGAGACATATTATTCAAGTCAACGAAGCGCTGAAATCGTGAAAAATAAAACAAATTTGCGTGGTCCAGATTTTAATGGACAAACTTTGGGAAAGTTTTAAATGACAAAAATTAACATCACTTTGCTCTATGAACATAGGCGCAGAAAGCTACTATTTATGAGATACAGGGCGTTGAAATTAACAAAAATAAAATATATTTTTTTAAATATCTGGAAAACCGCATCATAATATGATTCATAACTCGTAAACCATTCACTTTTCGACAAAAATAAAAGAATGTTTTTTCATCCGAAATGTTCCAGACCGTTGTAAAATGTATTTTATATTACCAATTAATTCAGTGACATAAAAGTTTTACTTTAAATAAGGAAATATCGTTTCTCCGCCACTGGTTTTTGAATTTGGACTGTGTGCATACAGAACTAGGAGAAATATTTGAAAAAAAGTTTATACCAAATTTGGATAAATTTTCCAGATATTTAAAGAAATTGTTTTACTTTTGTTAATTTCAACGCCCTGTATCTCACAAATGGTGGCTTTCTGCGCCTATGTTCATAGAGCAAAGTGATCTTAATTTTTGTTGTTTAGTACTTTCTCGAAGTTTGTTTATTAGAAATCTGGACCACCCAAATTCGTTTTATTCTTCTCTATTTCAACGCTTTATTTACTTGGATAATATGTCTCATAACTCGTAAACCATTCACTTTTCGACAAAAATAAAATAATATTTTTTCATTTGGAATACTTCAGACCGTTATAAAATGTATTCATATTACCAATTAATTCAGTGGCATAGAAGTTTTACTCTAAATAAGGAAACAACGTCCTTGTTTCTTCGCCTCTGGTTTTTGAATTTGGACTGTGTGCATACAGAACTAGGAGAAATATTCTAAAACAAAATGTGTACCAAATTTAGATAAATTTGATGAAGCGGTTTTCCAGATATTTAAAAAAATTGTTTTATTTTTGATAATTTCAACGCCCTGTATCTCATAAACGGTGGCTTTCTGCGCCTATGTTCATAGAGCAAAGTGATGTTAATTTTTGTTGTTTAGTACTTTTCCGAAGTTTGTCTATTAAAATCTGGACGACCCTGTATATTAAGGTATACATTACTTTTTTTATAATTTATTTAAAAAAACGTCAAGTAATGTACGTGTTGGAGCATACTGCATATTATTTTATTTTTTTAATTAATTTTATAACAGTAACTTAACAAAATTAATTGAAAAACGTTGAATGAAAAAAATAAAATAAACAGTGTACCTGGACATAAAAATATTCCTTAGTTTTTGAAGAATATATAAAATAAGTTTATTATAAGTAAACGGTTTCAAACATTCAATGTACATTTCAACGCCAATGCAGCCAACTTAAAGTTCTAGTCAAACTTACTTTATGATAGATAGCATGTTTTCCAAGTACAATTTTAGATAGCATGTTTTCCAAGCAAAATTTGAGATAGCATGATTTCGTAGTAACTCGTCGATATATTTTTTATTAATAAGAGGTGAAAGAAAAGGCCATAGATTTATGTCGTCTGTTTACTCACCGTTGATAATCCAACTAACAGGAACAGGTAATATTCAGATGATAACACCAGGCAGACCAGTTTACAGTCTCTTTCAGCTTCAGGAGTCACCAATTTTCCTGCTTTTAACCTCTCTCGCCAAAGGTATCCTGGTAAAACTGGACCACATCTTATAATTCGGACTATATCGAATATGCTGAGGATCTGAAACAAGGTTGCTCTGATAATTCATCGTATTATACCGNGATAGACAATTGAACACTTTACACGAAAATAGTTTGACCGTTTGACAAAATTAGCAGTGGCGTAGAAAATATTTTTAAAAAAGGGTCACGTTGACCCCGTCTCTACGACACTGCTGCTCATAAAAATTTTGAGCAGTACATCAAACATTGGTCTTAAGGTGCTAACTACGCATAGCAAATTTGAAATAGAAATGTTCAGGCATTTTGGAATTATTGCAGACAATGTTTAATTTTACAGAAACTTTGACGCCCTGTATCTCGTTAAGGAGGCATTTGTGACCCTATGTTTATTAAAACTTTTCGTCTTAATTTTTTATGTATTATCTACCCTAGAAGTCTGTCAGCGATTTTTTGAATCACCCTGTATAAGTTTATTATAAGTGCATGGTTTCAATCATTCAATGTGCATTTCAACGCCAATTTCTAGTCAAACTTACTTTTGTGTGAGAAAGCATGTTTTTACTTAAAGATTTGAGTTAACATGTTTTCCAAACTTAATTTGAGGTAGCATGTTTTCCAAGTACAATTTTAGATAGCAAGCTGAATTTGAGATAGCATGTTTTTGTATTAACTCGATATATAAAAAAACTAATTTTTTGAAAAATTTCCATTTTGAAATAACAAGTGTAAAAGGTGTTGAATATGATTAGGTTAATGTGATATTTATTGAGATGTTTGAATGAGTTATCGCTTTTACATGAAAATTAATGTTTTATTTAAAAAAAATTGTAAAATTCGTTTGTTACTGAAAGTACTATTCATCGTCAGTCACTATTTTCCATGTTTTTGGTAGCTGTTTAATTCCACGTTGGAAAAAGGACATGTCTTTTGAGGCTATACAAGAGTCGACGTATTTTTTGGCATCTTGAAAAGAATGGAAGTGGTGCTCAACTAGGATACGTGCCATCAATCGGAACAGGTAATAATCGGAAGGGGGCAATGACTGGTGACTTCCCATTTAAGCATTTCCAAGTAGGTTTTCACTGGTTTTGCAACATGTGGCCGAGCACTGTCTTGCAGCAAAATCATTTTGTCTTGTCTCTGTTCGTATAGCGGCTGTTTTTCCTTCAATGCTCGGCTTAGAAGCATCCATTGTAGTCGATAGCAGTGGTAGTTTTGTTCAGTTTGAGCAGCTCATAATAAACTACACCTAACTGATCCCACCAAATGCAGAATTAGCAGAAACTTAGAACCATTGATATTCAGCTTAGCCAGCAATGTTAATGCGCTGCCAAAGTCTGTGTCCACTTTTCATTGTGAGTCGTGATACGTTGCAAAAAATCCTTTCTTTTTCTGCTGTTGAAGCAGCTGTTCACAAGTGAAATGACACCATTCGATGTCTTACAAGTTGATGGTACCTAATGTCCTCGCTTTGGAATCATTCTTAATGCTTTCAAACATTTCAAAACTGTTGTGTGATCAACTCCTAATAATTCTGCAAGTTCAGTTAGTGAGTCTGATATGAGCCTACATGAAGTGTTGCCTTCAATCCTTCATCGTCAAGCCATTCCGGTGCATTATTCAACATCAAAATTATTTTTAAAGCATCTAAACCAATCTCTGCATGTTGTTTTCGACAGAGCATGGTTGCCATAAGTCTATACAAGAATTATTTGTACTTCAGTTGCAGTGCAGTAAAATTCACTGCAAATACTCTTTTTTCGGTATGAAATTTGACATGTTTAATATTATGAAAAAGAAGTAGTTTACACTTTGGCGAACTAACATACACTGATTGGATTTGTCAGTGTTACGAGAAACAACTACTCCGAGAGTATATGCTCCTACCAGCGTTGAATTATACTCGCAACACCTAGTGCAACAACTAGGATCGTTTGTTTAGCCATTTAGCCAATTTACCCACCAGGCACAGACCGGTTTCGGACTTATTAGTCCTCATCAGTGTGTCATAAGTGCGACAACCGACAAACGACCTAGCTGTTCTTCGTCGTATCATCACGAAAAGGAAATACATCGTACGCGGGAGCGCAAATGGCTCTATCTGTCATGCGGACTCCCAACTGTGCCATTCAAATGGCTACAGTAGGAAGCGACCTGCTATATTGCAGGTACTTGGTTGCACGACTGCCATCCACAGAGGGCGTAACACAATGTTTGGAGTTGTCAGTGTTACTCAGAGTAGTTGTTTCTCATAGCACTAACAACTCCTAACATTGTTTTACGCCCTCTGTGGGTGGCAGTCGTGCAACCAAGTACCTGCAATATAGCAGGTCGCTTCCTACTGTAGCCATTTGAATGGCACAGTTGGGAGTCCGCACGACAGATGGAGCCATTTGCGCTCCCGCGTACAATGACATACACTGAATTTCAAGCTTGCTTATAGTACTCATTTATAGGTGCGTTACTATCTTTAAATTACACACACGCAGTTCTGGTAAAGCCAACTGTTGGGAAACAGTGAAAACTTATTCAACATCCCTATAATAGATGGACAAGAGGGTTCGTCTAATTCTTGGCATTGCCCAGTTTTAGGAGAAGTTAGACCATTTGAGGCCTCGGGTAGTGATCAGATTTAAAAAAGTACCACGAAAAGAGGCAATTTCTTAAACTATTATAATACAGTAATAACTGTAATAGATAATAGAGATAAATGTGTAAATTTTCAGATGTTAGAGTATCGATTGCAATGCCCTCTGGATATCGACGACCTACAAACGTCAAAATTTGTGAGCGAGCCTAAGCCCTTACATTCACTTATCTGATAGCGTAGATTATAAAACCAATGTTTATAATAAAATATTTCTTTGAAAGATCACATTATTAAACAGTTTCAACATATCAGGTATGTATTTTCGTATTAATTATATTTACATATATTATTGTACTGCTGGTGTAATTCAATGCTAGTTGGGACATGTAGCTTACAGAGTAATTGTTTTCCGATATTTCATCAGTTAGGAATCTTGTCTGTGTGGTTAAATATCTTTTACGTATCTACATTTCTAGTATCGAAGAACATTGACTTTGACATGACAAAATTTTTTAGAAAAAACATTGAATTTGAATTAACTTAATACCTTCAGAGTAAAGTAAAAAACTATGAGAACTAATACTAGGATATGTTTTTTAACAAGTTTATTTTTATGGAGTTTTTGTTAAAAGTATTTTATTATAAATTTTTGTTATACCTCATGCCAAGGTTTCCAACTGTTATCAAGTTGTTTAACTGTGTTTGTCAATACCAAAAATTAGGACTGATCACACTGATATGTAATTTAATTTAAATGTTATGATATTGTGAAACTCGTAGTAAAAATATTTTAATTATTAAAAATTTTCCAAAATATTATGCTTTGTACTTAGTATCGCTTAATATTTTGGAAGTATATTATACGAGGTGTTTCAGGGTTATCTAGCCAAATTTAAATTTTGAAATTAGGGGTTAAATTAAAATGAAAAAGTGTCTGAGTATTTCCAACATAAAAATTTTCTGCCAATTTATGACAACCAGTCACATAATTAAATAATATGCAATTATGTATGTAATATATTATTTTTGACATTAATACAGATGACATTAGTCTATTTTTTTGTGTTTTAATTAAAGTAACAGCACAATATTTTGGAATATATTACGAATTTGGCCTTTCTGAAAACGTCTTTACGAAAGATTTTTTATTTTTTTTTTGAATAGGGAATATTCGATAAATAGAAATTTTCCCACCCCTATCAAAAATGCTTCATGTGAAAGAGGTTGAAATTTGAAAAGATTTTACATTTTCTAAAATATCTCTGAAGACGTTTGATATAGAGTGATGAAACTAATGGAATAGATTTAAATAAAGCAAAAAATCCACCGAATCAGACATAATTACGTTTATTTTGAAAATTCGATTGCTGTTTGTAACTCCTAGAAACATTTTGAAAAAGATTTCTTCCATTTTATTTGAAATTCAGATTTCTTTAAAGTTGTTTGCAAGGAGCATAGCTTGAAAATTATATTTCGGTCGATAGCCGCACGATTTAAGGCGTCAGTATTTAAATCGTGTACTAATTCTGTCCGGATTCGATTCTCGCGGCCGGTAGACCGTAGATTAGCTATGCTTATATGTAGGATTGGCACCCTCTGTGCAGGTATGGTAGGGTGGAAGAATGTTGGCTTGGGTCAATGTGAGAGATTGACACCGGATTGGCATTTGACCAACCCCCTAAGTAATGAGGTTTTCCAGGTTTCCCTCATTCCTGCACTGAATGGTGGTTAGGGCCTACCAACATAAGTCGTTCCTGGGCGCGAATGCGGCCTGCTTAATAATAATAATATGCCGCCTCCTCTCCCACACAAGTCTCCGACTTCTGGGCTAATTCTCGTGGTTAGAATGAGCGGTACAGATATTATTATTATTATTTGCAACGTTTTTAGATATCTTATAAAATGTGTCATTTTTTCAAATTTCAACACCCTGTATCTGGAAAATGAAGCAATTGCCTTCATTTTTTTCTTATTTTGATCACTGAAATTCAAAGTTTGGCCGATTTATCCTGAAATATTCTGCACATCATTGAATTAAAGTGTATCCCGAGGGCGATATTCACCCAAGGTATTCCGTGACTCGAAATTATTAATTAAAATTACTTTATACACCGATTCGATTATGACAGAAATATTAAATCTAGAAAATATGATAGAGTGTAAGATTTAACGTAGATATATAAAAATTATACTTACTTATTACATTTTTCATGGCATTTGTATACAACATGGTCCCTATCTTCTACATGACATAAGCTTTTACAAATATGACCGCAACCTAAGCTACTCTCACACATAAGACTGCATCCCCCTTCTGGGATATTCATAAAATCTTCAGCAGTTTTGATTTCTGTGAGTTTATATCTGTGTACTTGACACCTTAGAGTTAGAGAAGGGCCAATTGCATTTTGATTGGTTAACGATTCTTTAATTTTTATCCAAATCTAAAAAGAATATGTATTATACTGGGTGTACATGGTATAGTGAGTGTAGAGTAAGAAATTAAATTGTTATTAAATTTTATATTTAACAAAAGTAGCAAAAATTCACAAATTATAAAACATTTTCAAAATATTATCTCCTTACTAGTATGTAATTTTGGTCTTTGATTTTGAAGAAGGGTATGTTACTGGAGCTACATATTAAGCTTAAATTACAGGTGTCAATAATAATTATTAATAGCACATAATTAGTAATAATAAATCATTGGTATATCGGTTTCGCAGTTACAAAAATATTTTCAATAATTTCAATAAAACACTGTAACCCCGAAATGAAGCAAGTGTAAACTAAAAATTATCTGGTGGCGATTGTTCTATTTCATATATATACTGTATTATTTAGTATCAACAAATAAATAAAATACTGAATATAAACAAGAATACAAAAACTCTGACAGTATTGAATCATCTATATGTAAAAAAATAAATATAACTGTTTAATATTTTTCATAAGTTTGCACTTAACTTCCATGAAATATCGATGTCCCAAAATTCACGCAAGATTTGAATTTTGCGCCATGTATGCTGTAAACTGATACTAACAAAAAAAAAAATGTATGAATTTGACATACTTTTAAGGTAACTATAGTTTTTGGCGTATTTCGAATTGGCGAATTCAATGTGGCGCCTATAACGCCCAGAAACCACGAAAATTCACAAAAAATCAACACTAAAGATTAAGCAGCAATTAAATTGATCCCAAAATGCCTCGTTTGGATTTTTCGTGGATTATGAATAATATTCTAGTTAATTTATCGAATTTCAAAATGGCGGATCCAACATGGTGCTCATAGAAGTAAAAAATCAAAGATATTATTAAGAAGTCGATACTAACGATCCCATAATGATTCATTTTAACTTAACAAGGCTTACTAGGGGGTTCTTTAGACCCATAGTTTTAATTTCCAGTCAGGATGTTGAATCTCAAAATGGCGGATCCATTATGGCGCCCATAACAAGCATGAAGTTTGCTGGAAGTACTTATGATTGAACGACTGAATTTATGTAAACAAGGCTCACTAAAGAGTTTTCGTGAATTCCGTTTGATATTAGTCAAATTATCTGGAAAAGTCGTTAAAATTTACAGAGAATTCGTATGAATAATTTTTCAATGTTTGAGATCATATCGATCGTCCCGCATTCTGCGTTAAAAAGCTCTCCGCATTATATAGGGTTGAGACTGTCTTCATTTCAAAACCAGCATTACTTACTCATTACATTACATTACTCTTCATTTTTTTAATTTTTTTACTTTTTTATTTTTAATTTTTTTAATAAAGTACGGGTCTTGAAATGAAGACAGTCCCAATGCCAAGTGCCACTTTAATAAACGATTTAGAATTTACTAAAATAGCATATTATCAGTCAAAATGAGAAAAAATAATTACTTTTATCCTTTACGCTTACTATAACTATACTTACATCACTACTTGCGCAAAGCTGAGACATATTTCCCATTATATAAAAACCATGTTTTGCTCTTGAAAGAGCAACACAGACACGATTTTCAATTTTTAAAAATCCAATTTTATTTTCACTGTTACTACGTACTAATGATAATAAAACTATGTCATTTTCTTCTCCTTGATAGTTGTCCAAGACAGTAATCTTAACATCCCTTAGTAATGTGTACTGTTTTCTCTGACGAAGCATTTCAAACATTTGTCCCAAGTAAGCTGATAATATTGTTATATTCTCTGGTTTGTATCCATTTAATACGAGGTGCTTAGCAAGTTTGATTAAAAATTCTGCTTCGTGTACATTTTTTTTACTTGAATCTTTGCAGAGTTGTTCAGGTTCCTGATGATCAATGAAATAAATACAACTTTCTATTCCACGAATTGGAGGTCTATTCAATACCGATTCATGGTCCTCTAAAACTGAATAAATTGCAGGACGAATCAAGCTGGCAATCTCGGGTCTCATTCGATGTTGAATATTCAAAGTGTGGCACTGTATATTGTTTCTCACCATTCTCTCAAATAAACTTATACCGAGGAGGTATTTGGTTTCAATAAGAAAATTAGCGGTGCTAGGTTTTAGCTGCTGATGGTCTCCAATGAGAATTAAATGTTTACAGCGATTTGTCAAGGAACATACTATATGCGCTTCTAGTACTTCGGCTGCTTCTTCTACTATTACTATAGGGCTTTTCAAAGCCTGTAGAGAGGATTTTAAACGAGCAGCAGCTGTTGTAGTCATACCTACAACTAACGAATCTTTCATAATTTGAGTATCTTGAATGTCACGCATTTCACTGTATAATTTATAATCTTTACGGAATTCACGGTTTATCTTCCCTCTTTTTTCTATTAACTTTACTTTGAACTGTTCCAACCAATAAAAATATAAATGCCAACGTGAGTTGGGGGGCATTAGATTAGGGTTTTTCAAGTCAATATAATCCGGTGTACCTCTAAATGATCCTTTCGCAGCCTCAGACAATCTATGCTGAAAAATAATCGCAACAAATTATTTGCAATTTATTTATACTTTTGCAAAGTTACATCTCCCAGAATATGTATCGTTGTTGCACCTTCAAAATGGGACATTTGAATTATATCAAATTGTTCAATGAAATTAAAAAACTGTTTCTTGTCCCGTTTTATTTAAGAATTATTTTTAATTTTACCAAGCACAGTCACAATTCTATAGAAAATAAGATGGCTGTTTTTAACCAGATAACTTAACCCATGTTGCTAAAAATATTCTAATGCGGCATTCTGAAGGCACAACAACAATATACTTATTTGTTTATTGTTTATATAAAAATATACTTATAGGTCTGTACCAATGTGGATACACACAGTTTTTTTACTTTAAGGGGTAAAGCAACTCTAGAATTTAGGAAATATTGATTTTCTGATAAATGATTTGAACAATGTATTATTATGTGAAGAATATAGGAAAAAAAGAACGCAACCACACACAGCACACTGCAACTGTTTATTGTAACTCATGAGAACCAATTATATGGAGCAAGCATCGCTGATTGAAGGTATATGCTGACAGGCAAAACAAAAACAATTTGAAAAAATTCACAATGCTACCTGAAAAAAAGGAACAATATTGCCTTTCTGTTCCCGACACTATATCTTGTGTCAATTTTTCCTTGAAAATAAATCACCTTTTTTTAACTTCCAGAGTGGCGTTACCCCTTAATAAAACAAAATAATTTCAGATCAATTAATGTTTTGTTAAAAAAAAAATGTAAAATTTATATTTTTAATTTGGATAAAAAGTTCCATTTGTATTTGTTTAAAACAACGAATGATTTTAATTATGAAATAAAATACTCGTACCTGTAAATATCTGCAGTTCCTTTCCAAGACATGCAATTCATATACCAAGTCTTCTTCCGCCAACATCTTCCTTAATCTGTCTATTGACATATCTGTCTGCAACATATTTAATTCAGAACGTAATTTGTTCATTCTTGTAATTAAGTCTCCAACATTAATGAGTGGTTTGAAAGATATACTTGTTATATTGTCAAATATGTCATCGCGAATTTCTCTGTCTTCAATATCAAATTCCTCTTCTTCGTCAATTTCATCTGGATAACCATTACTTGTGTTTAGATTTTCTTGTCCCTGTTCAAAATATATCGTTTTTTTAGATTATATATGTGAACAAAAATTTCCAACAGTTGTAAATTCTGTCTTACTATAAAATTTTAAATTTTCTGAAATATATTGGTACAAATTTTAACAAAACGTCCCATTTAAGAAAATGTATATAAATAGAATTCTTGGAGTTTGGTCATGTAAAGTTTTAAACTAATTATTACATACCTATGTATCAAATTATTGTTTTTTTAGAGCTTATGGTAAAAAGATATTCATATCTTATAACATTCTATTGTTTTTCTCTGTTCTGCCTTTATACCCAATAAAAAAATGATCAGGACCAGTTTTAGAAAATTTTCTTTCAATATCAAAACAATACGTACTTAGAAAAACAATCGAATTTTATGTTTTTTGTTAAATTAGATTTAAATCAAACCTGTATTTTTTTCAAGAACACTGCAATTTTTCAGTTAGAATATTTTTTTAGTATATGTGGTATTACGATATAAAGATTCATAGATTTATTTGTAATAAGGAAAACATGGGTAAAAAACGAGGACTTGGTTGTCTATTCTACTTATAGGACACTCTTTTGGTCAGATTTCCCTTAGTAGTTCTCTAAACTTTTATTTTTGTAACCCTAACAGAACATTTAGCAAAATATGTACAAACATATATAGGGTGTTGGTTTATATTTCCGAAACACAACATTCAATCTGCTGTGAAATCACAAGAAAATTTATTTCCTAAAACTTTGGCCTTTGTAGATAAGGAATCCAGTCCCAGAATTCCGGAACCTCAAAGTACTAGGATCAAAATATTTTGTACATTCCAAATCCTAGGATTAATTTCGAAGTTCCGAGATAATCCCAAAATTAAATCATTTATATTTGACTTTCTTTGAATTTACATAAAAGAGAAATGTATTTATACTCGTAAAACAATTATTATACTTTGAAAAAAAAAATTGAACCTGGAATCCTGGACTTCCTATTTCTTGGTATGAAAGTAAAAAAATCAGAGCATAGAATTGCGTTAATAGCTTTAAAAAGGACTAACTTTTAATTTTTTTCAACGTCTGCTTTAACAAAAGGGTATTGTCAATTTTTCTTAATTCAATAATATATGACCCTTTTATTTAATTGCGTACTTCTGCCTCAATACAAAATACAATCAGTGATAAAAATTTGTTGATTTTATAAACTTAGTTTTACTTTATCAGAAATACGTCGCTCCAAGAAAGTAGATAATTGTTGAAGGGTTTTACTATAAACACTATAACATAGTATACATTCAAAAACTTTTTCCATTTTGATTCTCAAAACTCTTAGGTAACTTTTTATGCAGTCTTCAACCAACACTTATCAATATTTAGGGAATAATTGGATGCTTTTTGTTTTATTTTTGCCGACTTTATTTTTCTAAAATTTTTGTATTGTTTCATTGAATAACATAACTGATCTGCCAGACAAATTCGAGAATTTTTTACTGGATTTTTTTTTTTAATATAATGCCCATCTTCAATATAATGTTTATTACATTTACAAGATCTACTGCAAATGCAGATTTTTAAATTAAAATACAATTTTCCAATATAAGTTTTGATACAACTGTTGTAATGTATTGTTTGGTAAACTGTTCTAATATTGAACCTATTATTATAAATTATTTTATTTTTTTAGATAAAACTTGAATGTTTTGCAAGTCATATTTTTATTTTATTTTGAAGGTAAATAAATTTCTATTTTTTAAATCTTTCAAATAAAGTCGTACAATACATTTTTTAAATACTGTTAGACTTCAGTTAATAGATTTATCTACCTTTAAAATAAAGTAAAAAATGAATTCCAAATTTTACTTCAATTTTGTCAATTTGATGTTTTGAATAGTAATAAATTAATGTGTTTCCAAATATTCTCTAAATCTTAATAATTAAAGATGAGAGTAATATTAAAATAAATAATTATCTATTCCCATGGAAAGTAGATGAAAAGAAAAAAAATGTCTTATATTTGACTTTTAGTTATTTTGATTGCCTAAATATTTTAAGAACAATGTGAAATATTTTTGATTAGGTACGACTAAATTTATAAAATCAACCCTAGTCTGTGCAGGGATTCCTGAAACGTCGATTCAATGATTCCGAATCGAGATCGAAATAATATCGATATATCGGTACTCTTAAAATTATGCCATCGAAATAATATCGAGAAACCGCCCAATCGAATCGATATAATATCGAGGAGTCTTAGCTAGCCGAAATGATTTGCTCTCTTCTATCACATGTATTGACTGTTGCTGTTTCTTTTCAACATTACAAATATGTGTTTGCGTTTGTGTTTTGTTTATTTTTATGTATTTAATCTAACCCAATGTTAAGTACTTAAATACTTGGTTATATATATCTACAACTATTTGAATAGTTTTAGAATGATACCTTTTCTGTTAACATAATTATGTACCTTCTTCTTTAGGAGCAATCATTGATATTAATAAACAATGGTACTTATGCATTAAATAAATATAAATACTGCATAATATTATAAATCTTGTTCTTCTCATGAGTGTGTATTTACCGGAATATTTTTTTCTAACTGTCGGTGAAAATTTTATCCAATTGTTGTAGAGGTTTTAATAAATATCTTCTGTGACTTTCTTTTGTACCTCTATTAATAGTTTAAGAAGTCTACTCATTCCAGTGATGTTCACCGTGCATAAAACCAGAAAGCACAATAATTTAATATTGATATGAATAATTTCCGAAGTTTCTTTTACTCCTTTTAAACGTTTAAAAAACAATAGATGTAATTAAATGCATAACATACAATATTTGTATGTAAACGAAATAATTACACAAATTTTTTGTCCGGTAAAGATTAACG
Organism: Anoplophora glabripennis; assembly: GCF_000390285.2. Classification (NCBI taxonomy): domain Eukaryota; kingdom Metazoa; phylum Arthropoda; class Insecta; order Coleoptera; family Cerambycidae; genus Anoplophora; species Anoplophora glabripennis. The sequence continues at coordinate 460,182 of NW_019416678.1, read as the reverse complement.
GATCCATTAAACCTCTTATAACTGTCGTCTCCAAATATGTTCAATCCTAAACACTTCTCCTTGCTCTAATTTTTCAACAATACTTAATAATCACAGGTAGTATTTTATGTTTTTTTATTTCAAACCTAATAAAAATTTAGGACGTGGAATATCAATAATTTGTTGAGTATGTATGCATAAAACCTTTAAATATAAAGGACATTTAAATCAACTTTCATGGTTTACTGTTTAGACTAAATAAATAATTTTATAAACTTCTGTTTATTTATTTGATGATAAGTATTCATTTAAAAATTTAAATGTGGTGGTATATCGATAAAACGACATCGAGATTTCAGGAGTCCCGCTACTGATTTGTTAAAAATGTTATTTTTATTTTCATTGTGATGGAAATACCTGATAAAATAAAAATAGTAAAAAATTTTAAAAATAAGTAAACACAGACAATATCACAATTAATAAACATTCAATAGTAAAAATCTGCTTAGTTGATTACGTATGAAAAAATTGTAGATGTTTGCGAAAATTAACTCGACATTTTTACAGGTTTCATCATTAATAATTATCACTACTTTTGGTCAAAGAAAAAACAATCTCACTATGGGAATGTCAATGAAATTGAAAAAGATACATTACATTAATTAATTTTTTTTATCAAGTTCCAAAAAAATGTTCATTTGAGCTCCTATATAACTATTTATTTTCAACACTATTTTCGTACGAAATAGACCTACTATTTTCGTACGAAATAGACCTACTTACTTAACACTAGCTTCTGATGCAAGAGACTGAATTTTGAATTAATGAATAGTTAGCAACATGGCAATTAAGTCCAAAATAAAATTAGGATTATACTAGAACAGTGAATTAATTTTAAGAGATTCATAATAGATGGTATATCTTATGCTAGATCGCATCGGACACTTCTGTAACTCTGTCTTTAGGCTTTATTATGTGTCATTTTGCTGAAGTGTAAATAACATATTTTTTCTCACATGTCGAATTACGAACCAACAAAAACCATTTGTGGGAAGTTTTACTTTTCCTGTTTAATTTAAAGTGATGCTGAAAGTCATCAAGTGCTGTTAGAAACTTATGGTGAAAATACTCGATCAGTAAAAATGTGTGATTGATTTTGACATTTTAGAAGTGGCGATTTCGATACAGTAGACAAAGAATCTCTTGGTCATATGAAAAAGTTCATGTCAAATGCAAGATGAACTTGCTGAATCGTTAAATGTCGATTGCCCAACAGTTTTTAAACGTTTAAACACACTTGATATGATTGAAAAGCAAGAAACATGTGAACGACTGCTTCAACGGCAAAATAGTCCAGTCGGGTTAGACAAAAAAAGGGCTTAACTGGGAAAAAATTAGGGACCACAATTTTATTGTTCTAACCTTTAGGGGGGGGGTCAATAGTAGTGTAAATTCAGAATAGCGACTGAATTCCACCCCTGCATCAGCCGCCATTTTGAATTTAAGGAAAAATCGTTTTTGGTCAATATCTCTGCCATTTTCAACTTTACAACAAAAATGGTAAGGACTTATGTTGTTGCAAATGCGATTTCCTACAATTTCTTTTTTTACAAATTTTATCGTGCGATCGATATTTTTCAAGTTAAGGGGGAAAATAGTGACAAAGTATAATTATTGAATTATCTCGTTTGTTATTGACTTTACGACATAAATGTACATAAACAAAGTTGGAAAGAATTATATTTTCTACAATTTTGATCTGTTTGATTTTTTCGCTATAACCAATATTTAAGGTCCTACGCTAGCGGTAAATACGCGAGCGTAGGACCTTGCGGGAGTTGGTTTCAAAGGAATTGTTTTTGCTCAATATCTCGGCCAAGAGATCAAAATTGTAGAAAATATAATTCTTTCCAACTTTGTTCATGTACATTTATGTCGTAAAGTCAATAACAAACGAGATCACTATTGTCACTATTTTCCCCCTTAACATGAAAAATATCGATCGCACGGTAAAATCTGTAACAAAAGAAGTTGTAGGAAATCACATTTGCAACAACTTAAGTCCTTACCATTTTTGTTGTAAAGTTGAAAATGGCCGAGATATTGAGCAAAAACAATTTTTCCTTAAATTCAAGATGGCGGCTGATGCAGGGGTGGAATTCAGTCGCGATTCTGAATTTACACTACTATTGATCCCCCCTAAAGGTTAGAACAATAAAATTGTGGTCCCTAATTTTTTCCCGGTTAAATGACAACCCGACTGGGCTAAAAAAGAAAGGGGATTTTGCATTGTATCGTCAATGGTGATGAAAAATGGATATGCTACGATAATCCTAAAAGTAAAAAATCGTGGTTTGCCTGGTTACGCAACATCAATGGCAAGGCCAAATATTAATGGTTTGAGGCTCTTGCTCTGTATGTGATGGTATCAGCTTGGTGTTGTGTACTATGAGCTGCTTCAACCGAATGAAACCAGCATTGGAAAGCGGCCGCAATTCGAGCAAAGGTACAACACGACAACACTTGACGACATGTTGCTCATGAAGTCAAAAAATACTTAGAAACGCTGAAATGGGATATTTTATCCCACCCGCCATATTCACCAGATATTACTCCATCGGATTACTACTTGTTCTGATCCGTGGAACAGGGCCTGGCTAAGCAGCGCTTCCAACGTTATGAAGACACGAAAAATTGGATCGATTGGTTGAAAGCATCAAAAAATGAGTTGTTCTTTTGATATGGAATCTGTATGCTGCTAGAAAGATGGGAAAAAGTAGTGGCTAGGGATGGACAATACTTTGAAAAATAATAATGTACACAAGTTTTCAGAACAAACCCTTGAATTTATAATCCCTCAAAATTAATTCACAGTCCTAGTATACAGAAAAGTTAAGGAGGCTTCAACTGGAATAAAAATGAATATTCATGGTGTTCTATTAAAAAAATACACATACACACCCTTTTGCAGCACTCTATACACAGATCATCCTTTTTCGATCTCATTGAGACTACCACAATGGGATGGGATTTTTTTTCTGACTATACCCTGTGTATTAATAAATAATTTATTTCATACGTTATATAAATAAAAATGACCATACAAACTTGTAATTAAAATTATAAAATACCTGTATTACATCGTGACGTCTATTCACCGTTTCAGTGTCTTGTCTTGATCCGAATAACCAGTTTAAAATATCATCATTTGTGGCTTTGGAAAACCAACTGTTATGATATTCTGCAATCACCTCAGAAAATACAGAAAATTCCACTATACTTGCATTTAAGTCAATCTGCCGCAGTGTCTCATTAATTGTAGAGATATTCTGCAGATGCGTTCTGACTTGATGCCACATTTGAATAACGGTTGCATTATTAATATGTCTATGGTTTCTGATATTGTATTTATTGAGACGTTCATTTTTGGATTGTCCACCAACTCTTATTATGTCTTCAGTAACTTCTAATAAACCTTCCAAAAACTGATCAAGAGCGTGATTAGTGAAGCATATAACCAACATAGGAGTTTTTTTGTACCAACACGACTTATTATTTATCAATGTGTGTGCTATTTTTAAGCCTAAAAATGTTTTTCCAGTACCAGGAGGACCTTGAATAATAGAGAATTCATTAGTTAATGCCGCTTTAAAAGCATCGTGTTGTGCATTGTTTAAACCATAAAATTTTTTGTCACTCCAGTTTAACGGCCAAAATGTATGCTTTTCAATTGTATAGAATACGGGGTTGATGTTCAGAAGATAATCCGGTGCACTAGTTTCAGTTTCCACCCTTATAATATATTTTTCCATGGGAAAGTCATCCGTTTGAATTGTTTTAAGCACATTTAATACTTGATAGTACGGCTCAAAAAATACTTTACTTTCTACCATTAAATAATTTTCTTCAAATATGTTTCTTGGTAAATTTACATCCTCATTAAAACCAATAATAAGATGTCCTTGTTCCAAATCCTTTATGTCACGTTGAACGATTTTACCAAAAATAACAGATTGAAAATGATCGCTCGTAAAACATAGCAAAGAACCAAATATAAATCTTCTAGAATTTTCGTATTGAAATGTTTTCTTTTTACCTGTAAAATCATATTGGATTCGGTAGCAGTTTTGTTCATTAACCGTTTCTGTTTTTAAAAAACGTACAGTTTTATAAATTCTAACATCTTCAAGTCTCTCATTAGTATTTTTCAAATATTTGCAGACACCTCTTCTTAGAGGTGCAACAAAGTCTTCTCTTAGTAATCTAAATTGCACGTCTAAGTAGTGGTTAACATTTTGGTAAGGTCCACTTATTACATTAGGTCTTAAGAAGGGAGATTCTAGGGATGTAATTTCTTCTCCAGTGGGATAAACGCTTATATTTCTAAAATCATCTGGTGGTTCTAATTCAATCGGTGTATTATTCATTGTTATGTCTTTGGCATGCTTTTTCTCTAATTCCTCAACTGTTTTTCCCACCACATCACAAAGGTTTTCTATTTTTTCTTTTATTTCACCTGATATGTGTATTAGGTGATTATTTTCTATCACAGGTATATATACTTTCATAGCCTTTAAAATCTTCAGTGTTTTCTCACAAGTTGTTAATCGCATTAAGTCATGAATATTTTGGCACATATTCATTGTGTTATTCCAAAATTCATCAGTGTCATTCCAGAAATGTTTACTATTGTTTTTCTCTTTTGCATTCTGCAATAATAAAATAATATACACAGGGTGTAACAGCTACACGCGAAAAATTTTTAGCGTTGGTTCCTCACAGAAGATATAGGCCTCGAATTTGGTACAATTTAGTTTCTTTATAATAGCTACCTATACGTATGATTTAATTAAAAACTTACCCAGTAACATATAAGTTAAAAAGAGCATGATAGTACGAGTTTTAAAATTTTAAAAATTTACTTAGCATCTGAGAGAACCCTAGAAACAAAAATATTTATATCCAAATAAAACCCATGTTTCTTGAATATTTTTCATATTTTTACTGTCTACGCTTCTAAAAATTCAAAAATCATATCAAAGTTAGGCGTACATTTTAGTGCTGGCAAAAACTGGAAAAAAGTGAAACCGGTTAACCGGGTTCCGTAAAAACCGATTTCAGATAAAACCGGTTATTCGAATAGTTGCTAAAACCGGTTATTCGAATAACCCGTTACTTGAATCGCCAAAACCGGATATCTGAAAATCGGTGCTTTACAAAGATAGACCTGGAGAAATTGTCTAAAAAAAAAGGTCTTTACAAAAATCTGGAAGTCAAATTTGTTTACAAAGACACAAAAGTTTTATTTGGTTTATACAAATGTGTAAAAGATTCCCTGTAAGGTAAAATGACTTTTTTTGACAGTTGAAATCTCTCACTCTGACGNCTGAAAATTAGAATCTGGAATTTTGCACAAAGACCCATTTATTTGAGTAAAAGATAGTTAGGCAAATAGATTCACCCTTTTAATAATTATTATTATATACCTCCAATTGTTGATAAGAGCAAAATAATTTTTAATTTTATCTACGATCTGTTGTTGAAAGGTGCCTAGTTTTTTTTACCGTGAAGGTTGCATTCTATGAAAATACTCGACACAAAAGTTTTATTTGGTTTATACAAATGTGTAAAAGATTCCCTGTAAGGTAAAATGACTTTTTTTGACAGTTGAAATCTCTCACTCTGACGGCACTGGATATTTTTTGAACAAATTATACATGTAGGTAGATACCATAAAATAACTAGACTGTACCAAGCTTAAAATCTTGATCTTCAATGATTCTTGAGTAATATAAATGATCAGAAATTATGTTTGTCGATATTGACAGAAAAAACTTGGAGCGAGGAATCAGCTCTGAAAGTTTGTCGCAACTTTGCATATTGAGATCTAATGAAGAGAATATCTCAAGTTAAGTAATTATTTCAAGTATATATCCTGTCTCTTTAACACATGTTCTAATTTAATAAAAACATTTTTTTTGACTTGCAATTTTAAGGAAGTTATAGTTCACCACTCACCTAAACCTCTGAGTACCTAATGGTAATTATTAGGAACAATTTGCTTGTCGATTCTACAATACAGGGTGTCTCATCCTTTAATTGGGTAAATTTAAAAGGCGATAGAACTTGCAAAAATAAAAACAAAAGTTCATATGAACTTCTATGTTTTAAAATTTTGTTTTTTGAGGTAAAGGTGTGAGAAATTAATAAAAAAACTTTTTTTTCAAATACATATCTCAAAATCTATTTGGCCGATTTTGATAAAACTTGGCCGGCTTTTAGTAATAAATACGGGGCTTAATTTGATGTAATTACGAGTAATTTAATTATGCCAGGGGCAGTTGATACACACATTTGGAAATATTTCGACATTAAAGTAAAATAGTAGGTATATATTTATTTATTATTTGGTTTAACATAAGCCATAAAAGTAGGTACCTAACATATTTTCCTCTTAAACACTGTTGTCTAATAAGCTGAAATAAATGCTAATAAAAAAACATACCTACAAAACAACCCACGCTCAGGATCTTGGGCAATCTTGAATGATTATGATATAGAACTTAATAATAAGGGTGTTTTCAAAGTTTTATAAGAACTCTTAAAAAGAGGTAATTTTTCCCAAAATCATCAATAGATTATAATTTACAAAAATTGTACAAAGTTGTCACCTTTCGTTTGATGTGTGCAGTCTTACTAGGTGATTGTAACGAATGTACTCTTTAATAATGGTATGGATAAAATGGACTCTGTTTTATTGTCTTCCATACTTTACTGTGTGCCATTCCAATTTGATTTGCTATGAATCTAGTACTCACTGTTAGATTTTTGTGGTTGCATGGGAATTAAAAGCATGTTTACAAGTTTATTCTTTTCGTAAATGTGTTCACAAAAAACCACAACCAAAAAAGACACTATTTATTGTTTACACTGGCCTTTTGCAGTAAATTTTCAAAAAAAAAAACAACTAGGCGATTTTCGGTAAAATTACTAGTTTTATGAGTTCTATATCTTGTTAAAAAAAAATAATTCAACTTTGAGAATACTCTATAAATATATACTAGTGCTTAAGTTAAATCGAATAAATATTTTTAGATTTATTTGTATCTATTAAATAGCCACTGAAACTTAAAAGTGTCACCATCACTCTTTAAATACTTTAGAAATTATTTGGACTCCACAAGGCATATATGATAGTCAAGAATTGGTGCCAATGAGGGTGTAAAATAACCTCCATGGTATATGATATAGTTACTCCTAGTCTTATAGTACTTAAAATAAAAAAATATACGTATTTAACCTGCCTGGATTGCTACTGTTGATATGAACTTTATTAAATTGTCTACAAGTTCACTGTTGAAAGCCATTTCTAAAAGACGGATTTTGGATTCTGTAAAATTACTAGCACATATTAAGGAAAGTAATTTAATTAACAGAACAATCAAATCATTTGATGTATTTGGATTATCTAACAATTCTTTAAAACCTTTTCTGTCATTATTCAGTGTTACTAGAATATCTTCAAGATCACGACTTTCTATTAGATTTTGCACGTATTTAAATCCCATGTGGCACTTCCTTGCTGTCTTATCATAATTCCTTTGGTGAGAACCACCAGCCCTTGATCTTTCATTTTCATTAACTGGATATCTTCTTTCTTGGTCATTTCTAGACCTATCTCTTCTATAGAGATCCCTCCTATCACCATCTAAAACATTTTATCAAAATATTTAATATGCAATATACATGGTTTATTTATTTCTATTTTTTAAATAACAACTTAAAAGAAAAGGAGACATCCTTTATATTATTTTAACAAAAAAAAAATCCCACAAAATATGTCCCAAATGACTGTTTTCTTCATACAGAATGTAAAAATAACCCACCTACAAAAATATCTTGAAAATAATCATTAATGAAAATTCAGCTCATGATTTAATGAAGTAAAAGTAAATATTCACTGATTTTGTATATGTTATATCAATCAGTGGCAGATATTGGAGACACCGTCACTAAGAATATTATTTTCGAAATTTCATCAGTTCATTCGATTTCTATAAATTATATTCCCTTGTAGTATTTAAGTAAGTAAGTATTTTATTCCTCTGTCACCTGTTAAAAAATATGGTTCAGGCCTCTGCAGAGCTCCAGTGTTGAAATATGGATCAAGAATATTAATATAAACATTTGTAGCTGGCACAAAGTGCTTTTATCAGCAAGTTGATAGCATTCATAGATTACCTTCCAACTTATCACTATTCCCATTGAAGGCCATCATTTCTACTTTTTACTGTAAGCGATAGCAGTTGGGGACACTCCGTATAGGGACCAATGGAGCTGCGTTGATGGATTGAATGCTGAGGCATCAGTTTATTTAGGATTATATAGTTTACATTTACGATGTAGAAGTTAGTGTCAGTCAGTGTGTCAGTCAGTCAGTCAGTCATATAGTTCGTTCTCGAGTCTTAACTGCTCTACATGTCTATGCATTATTATTTTCTCACAATATACTGTTTTACATTTCTCCTGGGCATTTTTTTATTTTCTTGTTTGAAAGAGTTTAAACACAGTTTAAAGTTATTTAACAAACTCTTCAGACCTATACTTAAGACAAAAAACTGCAACATAAACTTCTTACAAACTATGATATAAAAAATACGAAAATATACTGTTTTTGACTGATAATCCTCATGAAACAGAATACTACACTGTCGGAAAGAGAAGACGGATGCCAAATCTCGGATGTAAACACCCAGTCATCTTAGCATTGGGAGTCGAAATAAAAGGGGAAAAAAGAATAAACATTTTAGATAGAGTGGAATAAGGAGCTGATTTGGTGGAGTCATTCATTGCATATACATGAACGATATAACAGGTCAAATACTTGCACTGGACACTGTGTGAAGTTAATACAATTATCTTGATTTTACAAAATTTCCTAGTTTTGTTTAATTATTTTTAACAATACTAAAAGTTCCTTCACATCTTAATTATACAAATTTAAAATACAAATATAACATATTTTCGGTTTAGTTTGTTTTAGATTACTTGTTTTTGGTGATACATTTCAGTGTATTGTATACCTTGCTTTCTTTGTTCACTTGATAGGTAATTGTTAATAATTCAAAACTTGCTGAAACAAGCATAAATAGAAATTTATTGTTAATCTCAACCTAGCATAAACATGTGATAAAATTAAATAAAATAAACATTAAAGTGTTGAGTTTCATTTTTGCCTATATGCAGATATTATTACTACAAATAGATTTTAATATTCTAAGGTGTGTAACTAAAGAAAAATATAAATATGTACCTAAAATAGACCTCAATGGGGATTACTATCAGGACAGGTCAAAAATGGATCAGTGTGACGATAAGACGAGAAGATTCCTTTTTATAAGTGTCTATTAAAATGATTTAAGAAAAATATGTGAAATTTTAGTCGCATCTGATTTTAAAAGACAACAATAATGCATTAAAATTTGATCAGCAACAAGTAAGTTTATGGGGATTACATCATTATTGTTGATTTTAAATTACCTACTAGAACTAGATGTCGTTAGACATGACATTTCTCATAATCGGTGACATTTTAAAATATAACTTTGAGGTTAAGTGCTGCATACATATCAGATCAGAATGCAAATTTCATTTTACACAAAAAACTACTCTTATTAAAATTCCTGAAAATTTACCGTTTTTGAGAAAAATTTAATTAATAATTTCCACTCATAAATAATTCAGAACGTTTTTAATCCAAAGTAAACTAAAAATGAAAAGAGCTATTCCTTCAATCATAACGGCATTTTTAACACAATTTTTTGTTCTCTTACAAGAGCCATTTCATTTATCTGGAGACACAATGTAAATGAAATACTATTTTGACATGAAAAGTACTAAGTTTTCGAAATGTTTAATACGTTTGATGTACCTACCTGAAATAAATTATCTTTTTATTAGAAAGACTTCCTTATCAAAATGGTAATATAAATTTTATAATTCACTTAAATTACTTGGTCACTGTTGGTATTAATAATAGCAAACATTTTCAGCTAAAAACTAATTTATAGCCCATTACAGAGATATTAAAATTAGAAATCGTCTTATCAGTTTATTTTTGAAAAGTTAATGACAAAGAATCGCGTTTGTTCTTTTTTTTTCTGTACCTGTTTTCTAAGTTTTAACAACTGAGGATACTCGATTACTCATTTTTGAGGCAATCGCCCATTATTGAACAACAATTAGGTATATTTTTTATCTTAAATATATTTTTTTGTAGGAATTTGAAGACATTTAAAAAAACAGACTGAATTTTGTTGTGATAAAATTGTTTAGCTAAAAAATTAATAAACTGGATATTTTGTCCTGATAAGATAGATAGTAAAATAAAAAATATATCTGATACAAATTGTTTTAAAATCTTTTTTGCCATCATATATATTGGGTATCTAACGCTGAATCTCTACAAAAATGGTGTTGTATGTATATATGTTATTAAGCTTGGTAAAAATAAACTATTAATGCACAAATTCTTAAAACACAAATTATTGCTGATGGGAAATACCTGAATCACGTCCATCTTGACGAGTGATTTGAAAATGGATTGGCTTTGAATTTCTGCCAGTGTTATAATTTCGCCAGTTTCTGGGATCTCTGTCTTTAGACCGCGAGCTAGACATTATTTATAACGTTTTTTAACACTATAATCTTCTCAAAAAAGAATGTAGCACAATAACAACAGAAAATGTCAACAGTCAATTCACCAACGCAAATGTAATAATGTAAGAATGAATTTACTCTATATTTTGAGAGGAGGGGCAACTTCATTTCATAGTTATTGTTCAGTTGATCTCTGAAATACTTGGACATCTGAATTTTTATATTAAGAAATAAATAATGAGCAATAATCAGAGACACAACATAAGTTAACTCGTTTTATCAAATCGTTTATTTTACATGTTATTATAAAACTAAGAGTTTCGTTTTCGTGATATCAACTTTTCAGTTCCTGCTCTAATATATTTGGAATGAAATAGGTAAATATATTACACAAATGGGGGAATTACCAACCATAACTTTTGGGTTACCAACCCACCAGTCCAGTGATGTTACGACACGTGATTGATTATTTTTTTTTATGGAGTTTGCATGCACAAGGAGTGAAGCATGCTTAGATCATATATTACTGGAGGCAGCGTTCCAGTGGCCGAGAGTGTAGGGGAGGTTTAGAGAGAGAGAGAGAGAAGTATAGGAGTGTGTATATATACCCTAAGTCAAGTGACCTAGGATAAAATCGCGCTACATTGATTTAAAAAGCAACTCTATTTCTGATTAGGAAATTACTTTTTTTTATAGTAACACAATATTTAAAAAAATACTGTCAAATTTGTGTAAAATTTGTAATAACATTTAATACCACATAATGGCTATAACAAATCGGCCGTCTGAAAATGCCTTCAGTCGCGTGACCTTAGACTAGTTTCATCCCACTTTACATGTTGTCCCCTGCCCCCTAAATAAAATTATATATTTTATTTCGTACGCAATTGCCGCTAAAATCAAATTGAGGTTTGAGGTTACAATTAATATTCTTAAGTGCGCCATTATTCTATGGCTAGAAATTGGCCTCAATGATTTGGGATCGAGGGGGATTATCCCTCTTTATCCTGCCTCATCTCGTGTAGGCCTGGACAGCCTTCGTAGGTGGGCCCCATCCGTCGTCTACCCCGACCGCAAATGCGGCCGGTGTAGGCGCTTTGTGGGACCTCCTTTTGTCCTGGCTGGGCCCCGCCGGCTAGGGCCCTTTCTTCTGGCGCTCTTCTTGCTTCGCCGGCTCGTCTGTGTAAACCCCGGGGGTAGTGTCATGTTTATGTGTGGTATGGTTGGGTAGGGTAGTGCGGCTATGCAGCCTGGGATGCGCTTTGCTAAGGTGGCCCTTAGGCTAGCGCGGGAGGG
>NW_019416678.1:388868-447774 GCF_000390285.2 Anoplophora glabripennis | reverse complement strand
CTAAGGGCCACCTTAGCAAAGCGCATCCCAGGCTGCATAGCCGCACTACCCTACCCAACCATACCACACATAAACATGACACTACCCCCGGGGTTTACACAGACGAGCCGGCGAAGCAAGAAGAGCGCCAGAAGAAAGGGCCCTAGCCGGCGGGGCCCAGCCAGGACAAAAGGAGGTCCCACAAAGCGCCTACACCGGCCGCATTTGCGGTCGGGGTAGACGACGGATGGGGCCCACCTACGAAGGCTGTCCAGGCATACACGAGATGAGGCAGGATAAAGAGGGATAATCCCCCTCGATCCCAAATCATTGAGGCCAATTTCTAGCCATGGAATAATGGCGTATGTATTTATTGTACTTGTTCTTATCTATGTCTCTATGGTAATAACCTATAAACTCGTTGGGTACATGTTGACACGTTTTTAATTTAAAATATAAATAATACCTGTAAATCCTGTAATAAGATTATTTAATGTTTAAAGTATTTTTCTTTTAGGGCTTTGGTTTATTTAAAATAAATTAAGGTAAATCATACCTATTTTCTCAATAACAATAAGATACTTATTTTCACAATAACAATAAGGAAGTTAAGTTACAAGTGTTAGAATAGGATAAGAATGTTATTAAATATTGTAAATTGTAATTTCTACAGAGTAAACTTTGTAGGTTACGTTTTACTGAAAATTGGGATATTCTAGTGGTACCTAAAAATCAAATAGTTTTTATACTTTATTGTGATTTACTCAATTTTATTCAGCAATGTTGCACAAATTTATAATTTTTGTAATTTTCTTTCTTTTCTTTTGCATTTCTGATCTTTGCGTTGTTTCCTAAAACTTGAAAGTGATGATTCCATTTTATTGAATTTTAGTTATAGTAAAATAAGTAAGTAACGGGTCTCACTTAAAGGAGATTACTTTTAATATTTTAGTAATATAGCGTTTTAATACTGCGTTTTCTGCCGATATCTTTTTTGAATGACTTCGAAATTGTTTATTTTTTTAATAAAATTTTTTCAATTGATGCAAATTTTAAATGGAAGTGTTTTGGGTGATTTCAAGTAACATTGTTAATAAAATTTTCCAACAAAAAATTACATGGATTTTTAATTTTTCTTTTTTGTTTGTTATTAAGTGTTGAAACATGGTGCATAAATTTTTACTTATATTAATAATGTCTCTAGTTCCTAAATAGATTTGTTTCACCCTTTGACAAAATTTGAAAAAAATTGAAAGAAATATGAATTGAATTTAGTCTGGGATAAATATGGAATAATTTATTGTTTATAAATATCTTAACTTTAGATGTCTTTTCGTGGGAGAGGTGGACGAAACTTTAATAGTGGTGGCCGAGGAGGAGGAGGAGGCCGTAACAGTTTTGGAGGTGGAGGTCGTGGCGGTTTTGGAGGTGGCAGAGGCAGGAACTTTGATCAAGGGCCACCGGAGCAAGTTATTCCTTTAGGATACATTGATTATACTGTACAAGATGATTTAGTGTGTAAAGTGGAACTTGAAGATGTACCATATTTTAATGCCCCAATTTATTTAGAAAATAAAGAACAGATAGGAAAAATTGATGAAATTTTTGGGAATATCAGGGACTATTCTGTAACTATTAGATTAGGAGAAGATATGAAAGCTAATAGTTTTAAAAAAAGTCAAAAGGTATGTATTTATGCAGTAGAAACTCATTTCCGACCTCAACGAATTCCACCGTTTCTGGGTGAACAAAAAAGTGAAAAATAGAGCTTTATAGAAATATCTATTAAATATAAATATACTTGCTAATTTTAATGTTGTTACATACTCTGTATTTCGTTTCTCATATACTCTGTAATTGGGCTATGCCTGTTAAGTATACTTTGTTAAATAAATAAATAAATATAATAACGCAGAGGTAAGGATGGTTAAAACCGAGAGGTAAATTAAAGGGAAATTATAGTGTACACGGTACAAGAATTCATGGGGAAGTCAGGGGAATTCAGAGTAATTTAAGGGAAATTCAGAGGAAGTCGGAAGAATTCATATAGAAATAGGGGGAATCAAAGACTGACTGACTGACCGAAAGCTAAATTTTTTATGTACAGTAGAGTCATGATAACGTGAACACGAAAAATCTGACATTCAAAGTATCGAGAGTGTTCACACTAATGAAGGTATAAAAAACTTACACAGGTATATAAATTTAGTCGATTTATTTCTTCTTAAACATTATAAAAATCTAAAGTGAAATTTTTCTTAAATATGTACAAGAAACAAATGTAATAATAATTAAAGTTTGCAAATATTATTTTTATTTACTGAACTTTTTTTTTGGCTAGATTTGTCACAGTTGCCTTTTCCTGAAGAGTTTTTAGTTTTATAATGTCACTTGTAAAGTCTGTTTTCCATTTTGGGAAATTCTGCAGATTTTAGTGTACGCTGTCTTGTTGATTTTTCTGTTCATTTCATTTCACAGTAGGTACTTTTATATACCTATAAACACTAGTAACAGACAAGTGTAGACACAAATTTTAACAATGCGTATCGGAAGAATGCAAAAAGAGCACTAAAGATTGCATCATCCACGCATATTCACATAATTGATGGTTTATGTTGTTAATGTTATAAGGTGGTCAATGTAAGACAAATCGTGTTCACATTATTGAGTGGTTCAGATTAATGAGTGTTCACGTTATCCCGACTCTACTGTATTTGTTTTCGAGGTTATTATTATACACCGTGTCCACCTTGTGCGCGTAAGTCCAATATCTAGGTCAATAAAAGATATAACTTAATTTTTTTTTCTACAGAGTTGCCTACTTTCCCGAGCTGCACAAAATGAAAATATATTTGCATATACAGGGTGTTCAGTTTTTCATGGGCAGGTACCAACTTAATTTTTTTAAATAGAAACCTATATTTTTATGGCATTATCGAATTCTACGTGAAAAATTAACGGGACTTTGTGTTATGATCCCTATTAAAATATTGATAGTTTTCGAGATAATCGACCTTTCATTTTTTTTTCTTATGTTTCGTCACTTGACGAGTAGTTGACAATTATGATTGTATGACAGCTAGAAATTATTTTTTTTCAGGAACTGTAGAGTGAAGATGGCTCTTTCAAAAAACGTATCAAAAGTTGACCTGCGATATACAGGGGGCAAACAAAAATCGTGCCAAACCTGATAATTTAAAATTTGAAAAATCTCGACTTTTTCAAATAGAACACCCTGTGTTTTATGATTTCATTAGATGCCTTTCTGTATACCCTACAATTTTTTAATAGCTTTCCCTATACCTAAGTTGTGTAGTTTTTGCGAAAAACCTATTTTTATGTAAAGTACCGGATTTGCGCCCGTTCCTTTGGCTGTAATGTGACTATTTTATTGTTATTATACTTTTCCTATTACCTATTTATCTTTCAGGTTAGAGAACACCTAAATCACATATATCCAAACCAGTGGTTAGGTCGTGGTGGTCCAATTCTTTGGCCCGCACGTTCGTCTGACTTAAATAGTCTGGACTTTTTGTTGTGGGGTTATATTAAGGAGCAAGTATACGAAGTACCACCAACGCATATTCAAGACTTAAAAGAAAATAATCAAAACAAGTTTCTAACTATAATGCCTCAAATGTTAAGAAATGTCCACATTCATTTTCATCGTAGATTAATGCTTTGTGTAGAAAACAACGGTGGACAGTTTGAACATTTATTTTAAGGTAGCTTACGACTATGAGTATTCTTTTTTCAAAATTCTATTCATCCAAATTTTTTAATCTCCAATGTCACTAATAACTTTCCTAACTACGGTAACAGTGCTTGATTTTCAATATGATACGGATGAAACTTCTTCAATATTTTATTTGTCAAGATTTTGAAAACTCCAAGGTTACTATTAATTTCCTGGCACTAATATTTGGATTTTCAACAGCAGACGTCACAACTCTAAGCTAAATAATATTGTTGCTACTTTCATGTTTCCTGGTAGTTTTCTCATAATTCACATTTGTTGTTCCTTTCCTTCACATTTTCAAAACAGTGGGAATCTCTGTAAATTTGGATTATATTTGCTTTGTAAATATGTGCTGCTAGCAAACATTTCCCATATTTTGCTAATTCTTAATCACTTGTAGCGATTTTATGGTTTTTTGTCTTTATTTACAAATAAATGGTAACTTTCCATAAAGACTTATTTATTAAACTCAAATATCTAAATTTTTCAGTTATTAATTTTTATTTTAAATAGTGTAGCTAGACAACTAATAAATTTAATAAAAATAAATACCCTTACAATATTTTTCCCCAGAAAGGAACGGGCGCAAATCCGGTATTTTACATAAAAATGTTTTTTTTGTAAAAACTATGCAACTTAGGTATAGGGAAAGCTATTAAAAAATTGTAGGGTATACAGAAAGGCATCTAATGAAATCATAGAATACAGGGTGCTCTATTTGAAAAAGTCAAGATTTTTTTTGCCCCCTGTATATCGAAGGTCAACTTTTGATACGTTTTTTGAAAGAGCCATCTTCACTCTACAGTTCCTGAAAAAATAAAAATTTCTAGCTGTCATACAATCATGATTATGTCAACTGCTAGAAGTGATGAAACATAAGAAAAAAAAAATGAAAAGTGTCGATTATCTCGAAAACTATCAATATTTTAATAGGAATCATAACACAAAGTCCCGTTAATTTTTCACGTAGAATTCGATAATGCCATAAAAAAATATAGGTTTCCATTTAAAAAAATTAAGTTGGTACCTGCCTAGGAAAAACTGAACACCTTTATATGCAAATATATTTTCATTTTTTGCAGCTCAGGAAAGTAGGCAACTCTGTAGAAAAAAAAATAAGTTATATCTTTTATTAACCAAGATATTGGACTTAGCGCACTAGGTGTACACGAAATAAACACAATGATTCACAGCAAGTATTTTTCGTAATAACTCAGGAGCAAATTCAAATGTTTTTTTAATTTTTCTCTCGAGCAATAACACATTTTGATGAAAGTTTGTGGTTAAAAAATTATTAAGGGCTTATGTACGGAAAATTTCTAATTTATTTCACCTTATAACTTTTATGCCATAATCTAAACATTATGTTGGGTTCTAAATTTCTGTTCATTATTGTGTATGTTTGAATACGATTTTTTATTTTTCTGCATTTTTTTCCTATTCTGTAATTAGACTCTCGAGTAGTATAAAATAAAATATTACTTTTCTTGCAGTTGTTTATAGATCCAGCAAAATTACTTCCCTTACAACGATTTCTTCCTAAACTACCTGGTTCAGTTCAAAAGAAGAGTGGGGGACGAGGAGGGGGTGGAGGTAGAGGAGGAGGACGAGGAGGGGGTAGAGGCGGCTTTGGTGGTAGAGGTGCAGGAGGACGAGGTGGATTTGGTGGCAGAGGTGGTGGTGGTAGAAATAGCTTTGGAGGGCGAGGAGGAGGAGGAGGTCGAGGATTTGGAGGGGGAGGTCGAGGTGGAGGAGGGGGAGGCGGCTTTAATAGAAGTGGCGGTGGATTTAATAGGAACAGTGGAAAGTGGTGAAAACAATTGATATTCTATTTTTTCTTTCTAATTTTCAATTTTTAATTTATAATTAAGGTTTATATCTTGTAGGTTAATGTTTTTTTTTTGGTTTTATATTAGTTTAAACAACAAAATGAAGACCTATGCTATTTTTACATAAATTTTTAATAATAATCTTTATTATTTCGTATAACATAACACTTACCCTGAATGTTTATTAAATTTGAATGTAATTAAATGAAGTTGTTTCAGAAAATTGTATGTCTTATAAGATATTGTAAATTGATTTTTTTTAGTAAAAACTTCTTTGATTTTTTTGTTGCATTAGTAAAAATAAGAGTCCCTTTTTTATATCCTCAATAGTGGATGTCAGGTTTAATGTGGTCATATTGTTCGATATACATTAATGGCCAACAATTTTTTTAATCACTTATTTTGCTTCTACTTTTGTTAGTCTTGTTTTTATGTAATTATTAACTCTAACAATATTCCGTTTTTGTTTCACCACATTTTATTTTATCATCCTTGTTCTATTTGTTACACCCACTTTAATTGGCTATAATTTTATTTAAAAAAAATATGCTGTGGCTCATAAATTAAAAAAAATAATAATAAATAAATATTTCTATAGTGAAATACCGCTTTTTAGGGGTTGATTTTTACGTTCATGTAGAGAACTTTCATGAGGATAACATTTCGAATGAAATTTGTTAAATGGGTGGGCGAACCCGAGATCTTGAAAAGGGTTGTACATACAGGGTGTTTTCAAAGTTAAGTCATTTATTTTAACACCTGGTAGGACTCATAAAAAAAGTCGATTTACCAAAAATTGTTTATATAAAAGGTGTCAAATAAAGTAATTATTAAATTATTTAAAAAAATTGAAATTTAGAAACTCGTTCCTTTATATACACTGTGTCGTGGAGTCTTATAACTAAATTTACAAACATCCGCAGAGCCGGATGATTTCATAAAGGAAACCTTTCCGCATACAAGCGACATGTTGCGGCTGCATTTTGTTGACACTCCCCGTAAGTTAATATGTATTATGTCCACTAGTTCATTGTTTTCATAAACATGTGCCTTTTTTATTGCACAAAACACTCACAAATCAATAACATCACGCACTACTGTACAAATTATTTAGTAGTCGAATCGAAAAGCGTACTCAACACCGCATAACTACAAAAAAGAAAGACATACCCACTATCAGTAGTAAACAAACAGTTTATGTTTTTACAACGGAGTGGTCGAAAATGACAATAAATCAGATTTGTATTATACAGTTTTTAAACTTAAATTTTTTTAAATAATTGTTAATTGCTTTATTTGACAACTTTTATATAAACGATTTTTGGTAAATCGACTTTTTTTATGAGTTCTACCAGCTGTTAAAATAAATGACTCAACTTTGAGAACATCCTGTATATTTGCAATATATTTTTTTCATAACCGGTAAACGTTTTTTTTTTGTTGAAAATTATTTTTCTGTTATAGATAGCATTACAAAGTTTGAAAAACTGTGGAATCTCATGAAATTTAAATAGATATAGATAGATAGATAGATAGATAGATAGATAGATCGATGGATGGATGAATGGATGGATGGATGGATGGATAGATAGATATTTTATTTGACCACTGTTTACATACATCCGTACAAATGTGGTATGTCAATTTTCAGTTAAAATTTGAACTGTACAGTTGATAATATTATATAAAAAAAAGTACAAGTACAATACAATCATTAAACACAAACGTTAAAATAATTTAACAAAATTCACACAGAACATAAAAATATTAGATTAATTGATAATTAATTATATTATTAATTATTAGAAGTTAAATAAATAGTTGTATCCTCAAAATATTCCCTTACAGAATAGAAGGCTTTATTTGTAATATAACTTTTTATTTTATTTTTAAATGTTATAAATTGTAACGATCTAGTTATTCCGCTTAGTTTATTATACATATTTAAATTTAGGGATTTTTTTTGGATTTTGTTAATTTAAATTTAGGTCTCAAAAAATTTGCTTTCCTTGTATTGTAACTATGAAGGTCACCCTGTACATCAAAATCTTTCTTATTACTATGTATGTCTAAAAGACTCTGATAAATAAATAAAGAAGGCAAGGGCATTATACTAAATTTTAAAAAAAGAGGGCGACAGTGATTGCGGTGATTAGCCATGGCTAAAATACGAATTATTTTCTTTTGTTGACGAAAAACTTTTCCGGCCGCATTGGAATTACCCCACAAAACGACAGCGTATGAAATGCGTGAATGAAATAAACTAAAATATATACCACGTAAGATATCACTATTTACGAGCATACGTAACTGTCTAAATAAAAATATTATACCTGACAACTTTACACAGAGGTTATTTACATGATCTTTCCAGGATAAACCTGAATCAATATCCACTCCCAACACATGCAATGAATTATTATTATTATGTTTGGTCATTTTATTAGACAAAAACAATTTCTGAGTTTTTTCTGGGTTGATGGTTAAATTATTTGCAAAAAACCAGTTTATTGCCATCTCATCAGTAACCGACATAGAGTTCATCAGGGAATCTAAACTGTCATTTGTATTAAACAGAGTTGTATCAATCACCATCAGCAAAGAGAATACATTTTTTTCGCGACATAAAATGTATAAAATCATATAATTACGAATAAAATTTGATTTTGTAAAAAAATATACACTTGATTATATCCTGTTGATTAAAAAAATGCATTTGTGTTCATTCCTTTTTAAGATTTTGGGATGTGCGACCCCCACTTTAATTCTTTATTTCAAATGACTTTCCTTACCAAAGTTTTCTGCAGGTTTAAAAATCATCCTCTAAAAATGGTACGAGTCAAAAGAATCACTAAAAACAAAACCACTTTAATTTTCATGTGTTCGGTAGTTTTCATTTATATTTTCACATTTTTACAACCCTTTTCTTAACTTGGTTGCCTAACATCAGTTGGTAATCTCTTAAACACATGTTTACGATATGCTCTTTTGGCGTTATCTCTGTTACTGAGAAGGTATTTCATTTAAACAAATTTAAATTGGCTTGGTTTTTAAATTTTCTGCAATCTACCCGCTTATTTTAGTGAATCCAACAAAAGATATTTCAGATATTTTTTTTCAATAATTTATTTTTCTATATAGTTACATAGGATCGGAAAGGACGTCCTTTCAGATTAGCTTCGACTCCCCTCATTACATAAATATTAAAGTTGTAGCTGTCGATAGAAGGCACCGACATTGAGAGTGAAATTTGTAGAAAAATTACCTGTTTGTCCAAGTTTTCCCATATAAAAATAAAATAAAAGGGGAGAGGAAATAAAATCTAAAGTAAATCTTCAATATTGTATTGATAGTTTTTATTTTATAACAAAAAAATGTGGATAAAGGTAATCTTGGTCTTTCAAATTATTCAAAACTAATCTACTAATATTAATCTGCTTCTTCAAATCTTATATGCTTGGCTCTTTCCTTTTCAGCTTTTTTTAACAATTTATCTCTTCCTCTTTGTTTCTTGGCAGATTTTGAGAATTTAACATTTCTATCCATTTTAATTTTATTCCAATAAGACTTTTCTTCCTCGTTTTCTAAAATACTACGTTCACCAGGAAATTCATTATCACAAAATTCCTTCGCACCTTCACTGCTGGCAAATCTAACATAAATCTCCTCATTTCCGACTGGTGGAATATCAACATATTTGACATCTGAAGACAGAGCTTTTATGTCATTCTGAAAAAAATTAGTCCAAAATAGTCATAAGGAAACAAACTCTCTTATTAGTGTAAATTATGAACGAGATATAAATACATACAATAAGTAGAATATACAGGGTGTAACTCTGAGTGGGGATCATATTTATACAGAAGCTTCCTTTGACCTTTAGAAATAATAAATTTTTTCAAATTCCCTTGTAAAAACTTTTTTTAACCCGTTTTTTAGTAAATTTCGTACCCCGTCTTTGGACAAGCTAGTGTAACTTCAAACTACAGCACGCTTTAGTCACAGCGCATGCACAATTCTAGACCATTCGCCGCGAGTTACTTTTGTTGAGTGGGTGTTCGCCACACAAACAGTACTTAACAAGTAACCTAGCAAAAAAACTCAAGCATTAATCAATAATTATAAATGAAATATACAAAAATAAATAATAACGAGCGTTCAAATAAAAACGTGGTCAAGTTGGTTCTGAAAATTTGGACGTAGGGCGTAGCGTATAGCAAAGGAACTTAAACATCATCTGTCAAAGCGCTATATCGCCGCTATCAATTTGAATATTTTCGTTTTAAAAAGCGTTTAAAATGGTGTTTTCTCAAGAAAAAAAAGTGTTTATCATAGAGTCCTACTTTAGAAATGGACGCAAGATTGATGTATGGAAGTATTCTATTGAGGAATGTTTCATAGAATTTCAAAATCAATTTCCCGGCGGTTGAGTACAAAATTTTTCAAAGTGCAGTTCAGCGTTGTGTTAATGTTTTTCGTGAAACGGGCAGTGTAACAAGAAAAGAAGGAAGCGGCCGACCTAAAAAGCGGACTGAAGAATTAAAAGAAAATGTCCAACAAATAATGGAAAATGCGCCAAGAACTTCTGTACGTGTTTTATCACAAATGGTGGGAGTATCAGTCGGTACCTGCCACACAGTGTTAAAAAAAGATTTGCGTTTGTTCTCCTATCGTTTAACTTGTCAGCAAGAACTTCATGAAGTTGATTTTCCGCGACGGGCTGTATTTTGTGAATGGTTTTTAAACAACTACGGTGAACTTCATAATATCACCTTTTTTTCTGATGAAGCCTGGTTTCATTTAAGTGGTTACGTAAACTCACAGAATATGAGAATGTGGTCTTCTGAAAAACCAGATAACTTTTTTGTCGAGGGCCCTCTACACGCTCAAAAAATTGGAGTTTGGTGTGCTCTCAATCGAAGGAGGATTTATGGACCTATTTTTTTTAATGGTACTCTTACTGCGCAAAGGTATAGAGAAGAAATTATCGCTCCTTTTGTTAACCAGCTGGAAGAAAACGAAATTACAAACTTTTCCTTTCAACAAGATGGCACAAGGGCACATACGGCAGGCGAGACGATGAATATGTTGAGGGAAGTTTTCCAAAATCGACTAATAAGTCTCAATGCTGAACATGAATTTCCACCGAGGTCATGTGATATTACGCCGTGTGATTTCTTTTTGTGGCCTTACCTTAAAAACACTATTTTTGAGCTGCCTATTCCTGATTTAAACCATCTGCAGGCTCGACTTATAGACAAGATTCGTGAAATTAACAATACCCCGAGCATCTTAGAAAATGTCTTTAATTCTTTGAGGAACAGGTGTGAAAAGTGCTTGGAACAAGGAGGGGGACACTTTCAGCAGCTGCTTTAATTTATTGTTATAACAAGGAGGGGGACACTTTCCGCAGCTCCTTTAATTGTTTGTTATTGTTATCACGATTATTCTTTAAAATAAAGTTATATAGTCATTAACGTTATTGAAACTGACAGCAATGAGGTTAAGTTGGTCGCTATAAGCTACTCCCTACGTCCAATGTGTCAGAGCCAACTTCGACCACGTTTTTATTTGAACGCTCGTTATATTGATGGCTTCCAGCGATGAAAAACATTCAAATTTGCAGATGTACTGTCTCCAAATGCGGAACAATAACTGATGCCCTTTGCATCGTCACCGTCTACCGGCACTATTCTCCTTCACATGCATTGTAGGTTGCCTACAATTCATGTATTTGTAATATATGATCACAGTGGTGGCGTACACAAGTGTTAAAGTGCAAAATATGAAGAATTGACACATAACGTTTAGATAAAATATGGCTCCTTACGAAGTTACAGGGTCTTTTAATTAAAAAATTTGAATTGATTTTTGCGTATTACTTCAACCCTGTTTGATATTTCCCTATCATACTCGGTGTAAAGTTTAGATACTTCAGAACATATTAAAAAATCGTTCATGGCTACTACTACCAGAGGCATACGACAGGGGTAGAGGAGCAGTTTCCCATTCCTAACTTCTACCTACCCCACTGACGGAATTTTTTATTTTGGTACAATTTTTCAATTCTTCAATACTTTCTATGTAATTAACCTACTATTCCTTCATAGTGGTAAAGTAATTATTCCTCGAGAGTTAAACATAGCGCTGCACAATCATTTCTATCTTATTATGTAATTTATTTGTAATATTATTATTATTTAAGTCGGTGTCTTCTGTCATGGGATTGGATTGCATTAGCTGAATTAGGTTTTACAGTTGAGAACAGTTTTAGTAATGTCCAAAAAACATTGAAAATTTTTCCGTAAGGAGCCATATTTCATCTAAGCGCTATGTGTCAATTCATCATATATACAGCGTTTCATATATTCATATATTCCAGGTAGGTAGCGTATATACAATTATTAATGAATCACCCTATTAATTCCCTACATTCGTAAAAAAAACATTTATTTGCCACTGCTTCTTATTTATTGTAAGATTGCTTATGTAGAGTGAAAGTTTTTGTACTTATATGAAAAAAAAAAAATTATTCGATTTAATGACAAACTTTTCTTATTTAGAGCTAGCAGCTACTGTAATTATTAAATGTGATATTTATCTAACATCTAGTCAAAGATATGGAAAGTGTAGTTAAAACTACAGTGTTATATCTCAAACTACATCAACATCGATAGATAAAGATCAATAGAGCTCTCACCTATGGCATACCAATAACAACTAAGTTCAAAACTGGTCTACGTATGACAGTTCTGCTGACGAATGATCATAGGTGTTTATTAGATATTGTGGGTGTAATTCAATGCTTAGATTAGATAATTACTTAAATATATAATAACTCTTAAATTCAGTTTATTCTGTCCCGTCCTCTTCTTTTGAGTGTACTTCGCTGGTACCAAAAGATCTTGGCTAACTTGATTAGTTTTGGATATACAGGGTTTTCTTGAAAAATTGCCCATTTACATTGACCTCTCTATCTCCGTTGTGATATAGAAGAAACAATTCTGAACATTATTTGTTCTATTTTTTATGAGGAAGCCATTGGCGTACTCAGATTTTTTACAAATCGCACAATTTCTTGATATTACATAAACATAGATTTTTTTAAATGTTCTGTATTTGGCCATCCCGTTGAATAGCATTTTTTTTTACCTTTTCAGCCATATATAATAATAGATACATTTTATTTACCTAAATGAAGAAAAATTTATAGGTATTTCTTCAGTTGGCCGTGTGATTTATTTAGTACTCGTCTTTTATTGTTTAATATTGACAGTTAATTTATTCTTGACTGATTGAAAGCTTGTTAAATAACTATTACTTGGTTTTATAAATTTTTAAAGATGTTCTATTTAAAAAAAACCTATGTTTATGTAATATCGGAAAAACTGTGTGATTTGTAAAAAATCCGAGTACGAGTAGTAAAACTATTACAAACGTCATAGATTATGGAAACAAGAATGTGTAGCTGTCAAAATCATTCATGACTTCCGCCTACTACGTTAATATTTCTCGTAATGAATTAAAGAAGAATTATGCAGCCGA
The DNA here is from genome assembly GCF_000390285.2 of Anoplophora glabripennis. NCBI lineage: Eukaryota > Metazoa > Arthropoda > Insecta > Coleoptera > Cerambycidae > Anoplophora > Anoplophora glabripennis. The sequence continues at coordinate 434,682 of NW_019416678.1, read as the reverse complement.
TTTTTAAAATTCGATTATTTAGAAAAACGTTAAGTTTAGAAGTTGTTAACAAGTATACATTTTTGTTCTTACAATACCGTGCTTTTAATATTTTTTCCAAAAAGAGCGCTACCTTGATGGACAAAAAAGTTTAGCGTACATTTATGCCACATGTGTGGCTTATGTGACGCTCTCTAAAAAATACATTAAAGTAGATACCAAATAATGATTTCTCATACCAAAAAACTCAGTTAATTTTTTTTATATAAATGTCCAAAAACGTTCCGTTATTGCAAAAAATAAATTTTGAAATTTCACTTTTAACTCCCTGTAACTTTCTTATTACAATATTTTATTAAGTCAAGTTGGCTCAAATCGTAATATTTTTAAGTCACAAATCTACCAAATTTCTATGTACAATTACTTAAGGACCACCCTGTATAATATAAAAATGTCAGAAAAAGCTCTGTCAGTGTAATTTTTATGTAAAATATTTTGTTTTTTCTAAGTGGTAACTTGTGAACATGGGCGTAGCTAGGGAGGGTAGGGGTATTCACGGCCCACCCCAGAAAGGTCGGTGCCCACCCTAGAAAAAAAAAAAAGATTCTTCAATCATCTAAGTCGCCGATTGTGTGACTTTTTCTTTAGAATCAAATCAAAACGTGTTTAGGTTTTTGAAATGTACGCTTTTTTTTCCATATAGCATGCAACCCTGGACCCACCACAAGAAAAAATCCTAGCAACACCCATGCTTGTGGAAATATCCTTTTTTTTTTTTAATGTCGCAAGAAACATACATACATACCTTTAACTTTTTTACATCCGAACATGGCTCTGGTAATACTAATTTTACTATTACTCCAGGAACATATTCCAACTTTGGGGGAATTTCCTTTTCAGAATTTTTGTCTATATCTTGATTATTTGTAACATTTTGAGTAAAATTTTGCTTGTGTAAGTACTGTTTAAATTCTTTCATGTTTTTTCTTTGCAAATCTAGATATCTGTTTCTCATTTTTTTCCATTCTTTTCTGCAACATATGACAAACGATAGGCTAATGTAAAATTGAACAAAAAAGTTTAGAAAAATGTAACATGCTAACTAATATCTCTCACATTTCCATATTTTAGGAAACAAAACGATCTCTTCATAGTAGCTGTTTTTTTTTATGTGATTACTCTTTGTTGAGGGTGATAATAGAGCAGCAAGAATACAGGATGTCTTTATTTAACAATTTTAATATATCATAAATGTTTTTGTATTAATTATCTTAATTAATTAATTATTAATTATATAGCTTTTTTATTTTTAATTTTGGATCATTATTTAATAATAGCTATTTACTAGGTATTGCTGGCATAATCCAATGCTAGTTGGGGAATATAACCCATAGAGTTCGTTGTTTTCCACAATACGAACAGTTAAGGGTCTTGACATTGGTTGTGGGGGTTAGATATGTTTTGCATACCTATATTTCTAACATTGTTTGACTTCATTTAATTTAATTAGCTTAATACCTTCAAAATTACGTAAAAAAATAAATTTGTAATTGATTGTGCCAACTGGTTGTAGATAAAATTTTATATGTATAGGTTGGTTCTGCAGCAGTTGAGGACAGGTACGAAACTATCAAGAGATATTTAACTAATTGATTTGTGACTAGATTCGAAAGTATGTGACAACTTAAGTGGTCCAGTATATCTGATAGTTTCAAAGCAGTTTGAGACTGCTGGAGACAACCTCCTTAATAAAATACAGCTCTCAGCTAATGCTTCAAACTCTTAATTTCATGAATCGAGACATAAACATCTACTTTACACTACTGATACATATACATGATTATATTTACCGTAGATTTGACTGTATACTATGGATGGAACCAAAGTCGACTTTCTGTGCATTGTAGATGTTCCAAACATGAACTGCAAAAGCGGCAAATATTTGCCCTATGACACATGACCTACGATACAAATAGCGCGAAATTGATTTTAAAACAAACTATTTCTGATTATCACTTTACATCTTGGTTCCTTATCTCTCTTTCTTTATATTCCATCCATAGTATACTGTTAAATCGATGATATTTACTAACTTTGAAAGTATTTGTAAACCCAAATCTTTTATATAATTCCTCTTTTTATCTTTTTTACTCTTCTTCTTCTTTTTGTTTTCTGTTTCAGTATTTTCTTCAATTCTTGTTTCTTTCTCCAATTCATCATCTCTACTTAAATTTAAATCAGTTTTTTGTCTTTTTTTAATATTAATATCATCATCGATTTTTCTTTTCTTACAATTTTGGGTGTCTTCAATGTTTTCAATTTTATTATCTATATTCAAATCATCTTTTGTCGACACATTTTCATCAAATGTTACAATACTTCTTAAATCTTCAGGATTCGTTTCAGATGGCATCTTGCAACCAATACTTTCAAAATAAGAAAGGGCAGCCATTGCTTCTGTTTCATTATCAAATTCCACAAAGGCAAATCCTTTGTTACCTTTATTTTGCTTATATTTTGGTATTGAAACATAAACGACAGTACCAAATTCAGAAAATACTTGAGTTAACCATTCATGATTTGCATCAGCTTTAATATTTTCAACATATATTGTGCAGTCATCTACATTTTGCTTTACTTTTAATGGCTGCTTACGATAAATTTTTTCTCTATCTTCAGACAGACCAATTAAATTGGATTTACCAACAGCTTTACATATATCTTCAAGGGTGCAATTCAGTTTTCTAATTTTGTTGAACTTTAAAAATACTGTAATATCTACATCTGAAAACAGAATAAATATTATAATATAGACCACTTTAGTGTTTACAATGTTTACATACGTGGATTTTCTGAAATAAGTTGAGACAAAAATCTATCTTTGGAAAGATTAGAATCACTGAAATAAAACTCCATTTGTTGTAATATAGAACTGTACAACTGTTTCTTCCGATGTCTCCCTTTTTTCGGTACCTCTACAACTTCACATTCTCCTTCACCCATATCTATTTAGAATATATTTTAATTCTACTGTTCTGGTATTATATTAACACAAATAAGAGATGCGTGCAGACAGGAATTACAAGATATACAAATTTGAAATTATTATATGTTTTGTGCAAATTATTATTTACATTTACAATTGTCAATTACCANTGGTGTGATCTTTGTTGGGTTTTGGGATAAGGATTATGTTAGCTGTTTTCCAGCGGGTAGGGAAGTGTCTTAGTCTGAGTGTCGCGTTTGTTATGTTTAGTAGGGCCATGAGGCCCTTGTGTGGTAGTCGCTTGAGTGTCGTGTTATGTATATTGTCGGGTCCGGGGGCTTTTCTGTTTTTAAGTCTGCGTATTGTCAGTCTTAGTTCGTCAGGAGTTGCTGGGGGGATTATGTCATTGTCTGGCTCTCTGTCGACGCGTCGGGCCGCGCGCTCAGCCACTATCTCGAACTCCTCGTCTTCGTCGGGCAGCTGAGGCAGTCTACACTGCAGTTCCAGGCTGTCGGCGAAAGCTTCGGCCTTTTCCTGGTTCGTGTAAACTACCCCCACACTACCGTGGATTGGAGGAATTTTACGGCGAGCGGTCTGTCGCAGGGCCCTCTGCGTTTTCCAGAGGCTGTTGTCTTGTGGATCCAGCGACTCCAGGTGCCTAGCCCAGTTATCCTGGGCCAGTTCATCCAGAGCCGCCTTCACCCGTCTGTTAAGTACGTTTAAGTCATGTCTGTGTCGGGGGAGGCGGGTGCGGGTGGCAAGCCGTTTCGCACGTCGTCTGTCACGTATTAAGTTTTTTATGTCATCGGGGAGGGTGCCCCGGGGGTTTGTCAGTCGGGGGACAATAGTCTCCGTCGTAGTCTGAGTCAGGGCGTTTTTAATGTCAGTCTCAAGGGAGAGGATTGCCGCCTCCAGATCATGGGTGGTTTCGATGACTGGGAGCGCCATGTTTCCTTGCATTACTGTTCGGAAACGCTCCCAGTCAGTGAACCTCCTCGTGAAGGTGCCTTCATATCTCTGTCTTCGCCCCAGATCCAGAAATATTGGATTGTGGGCGGAAGACCCTTCGTATTGGGTGGATATTTGGGCATTTAACGGTATAGATTTTAAGAGGGCAATGTCGATAACGTCGGGGCGTCCTACGGGTCCGTAATGTGTCGGTTCTGTCGGTCCGAGTATAGTCAAGTCGTCGTGTCTGTCTTGGTAATTCAGCAGGACGCTACCTCTTGTGGTCGTCGTCCCGCTGTGCCATATGGGGGACTTCGCGTTAAAGTCCTCGAACCGACAAAAACAACACTGATTACCAATTATCATAGAGCTTATATATTTTATTTTTTATTTATAAGGTCCAAGGTCTATGCTATGGAATACAATGGGGTTTATACAAGGAGTGAAGACTCCGTATTAAAGTGAGCCATTTCTTGGGTCACGAAGGCGGCGCTGATGTTATTAAGTATGAAAAAGATGCGCGAGAAATTTAAAATGGTAATGTTTACATAAATAAACGTAACATCCATTTTTTACTAATTTCTTAATAAATATTAAATAAGTCCTCAGCTTATCTACTGCGTCTGACGTTGTAAGCAATAAGTATGTAAGCGTAACTTCGTTACTAGACTCCAGTGCATCAGCGCTATAACGGCGACTGCTTAAACTTTACTTTGGGTTATAAAACGGATCCAAATTTATGTGCGCAGCCCACAAAGAGTCTTCACTCCTTGTAGAAGCTATTTATTTAATTAATTAATTACAAACGACAATATCCTCCCAAAAAAAAGCAATTTGCTGCTAACAGCTAAATCTGAGGGGCTTTCGTTTTGGCAAAAATAGTACCTATTAGCAACTAATATCAGTTCAGAGTAACTCTAAGTTGCTATCAGCTATTAATAGCTACTATTTTTGCCAAATCGAAAGACCTTCTGGATCCACATGCATGCGCGATCACGGATATCCGTATCCGTGATACGTATATGCGAAATTTGGATCATCCACAGGATAGTTTTTCCTATCTCTGTCATTCTACTACAGCGATCTCGCTGGAACGGATACGTGATACGTACAAAGTCCTTCGAGCATATACTACTAGAGGCAGCGTCCTAGTGGCCGAGGGTGTAGCGGAGGTTGTAGAAAGAGAGAGGTATAGGAGGGTATATGATATCTCTCTCTAGCAGCATGCGATTTGTTCTGCCGTGAACAGCTGCTTCTGTCGCGAGAGAGAGAGATAGCATGTTCCCTCCTGTACCTCTCTCTCTTTCTCTCTCTCTCTACAACCTTCGAGCATATACTACTGGCGGTAGCATGCCACTACGAAAAGTGTGGCTGTGTGCGAGAAAGACAGACAGTATCTCAGTACTTGCTGTCTCATTCTTCGCTTCAACGACGGGAGTCCTGCGGGAGCCAATGAGCGCGACCATTCATTTTCAACAAATCGCGTGCGTGCTAGATTGAGATAGCATGTACTGAGATACTGTCTGTCTCTCTCGTACGCTCAGCCACACTTTTCGCAATGGCATGCTACTTCCAGTAGTATATGCTCTAAGGTTACAACTGATCCGTGCCCAACGAAATTTGCCCGCCCACCATTGAGTTTATTAGCTATTATTATTACATTATAGCTGTTTTACATGGTCCATTTATTCAGGAATAAATTCACTAAATTCTTCATGAATTAATTCAAGAATTTATTTGTAAACGGTTAGGTTTTACACACAGTACACTAATCAAATTAAGCATACTGTGGTTTTACCAGGGTACAAATATCAGTACGCTAGCTGGTTTTACACTACTACAGACTTCGTGAATTTCTTGAACACATGAATCAGCTCTACCAACAAATCAAAGACACAAATAAAATTCAAAAATGTCACCTTTCCACTCATAATTGTAGTGATACAACAGCGGTACAGTTTTGGCACATATTATATAAATATTAGTTTTTGTAAGTAACAAATTAGTAAAAACAATACAAAACTAGTCACACAATTATTTACATATTTCTTAGAGCAAATACTACTGGAGGCAGCGTCTCAGTGGCCGAGAGTGTAGCGGAGGTTTAGGGAGAGAGAGGTTTGAAGGGTATTTGCTATCTCTCCCTAGCAGAACGCGATTGCATGTTGCTAGAGAGAGGTAGCATATACAACCTCTCTCTCTCTAAACCTCAGCTACACTATCGACCACTGAACGCTGCCTCCAGTAGTACATGCTCTAAGACATATTCCAATAACATAACCTTATTACTGATCTGAGGCTGGAAATTTGTTGGGTTGGTACTTCTGAACTTCACGAAGAAATTGAGGAATATAGGCATGGAGACTAGATATAGTATAGTCTCCATGAATATAGGGTCGTTTCACATATATTTTTATTTATTTATTTATTTTAATTCAGCATATTTCAAAATTAATATAGCTTTTTTAAGAAATTTGTTTTTACTAATATTACCTAATTGAAATATACAACTTTAAAATATGAACATTTTCCGTCATTTTTTATAAGACGTTGTGACGTCAACTATGTCGCATGTGTCGTTTTAAATTTAAGTTAGTATAACAAGTTAAGTTGGAACAATCACATTTTGTTATTTACTATTTACCACAAAACTGTCATGAATCATGATGTCAAATCGTTTTCTGCATAGATCTAATATATAGTATATATCCGTGTATTTTGTTTATGTCTCGATTGCGCATGTATACGAGTTGACGTCACAGCGAGAGACTAATTTTTGACAGGACAGAAAATGTTTAAATTTTATTTTGATATTTGTTCCTTTGTGATCCATTTTTTCTGAAAAGTAATTTAATGAAAGTAAATATATAAGCTCTAAGGTAACGACCCCATTATAACATGTTTCTAATTCGTCAAGAACTTGATAAATTAATTCATGAAGTTATTTGACAGCAGATTTGGTGCAATACACTTGTCCAATTTCTTGATGGAGCGACTTTATAATAATATATAAATTGTCAATAGCTTTTAGATATACAGGACAAGAAGGCCCGTCTAATTGTTGACATTGCCAGAGTATAGAAAACAGTAAATTCATTGCCTATCTAGCCTATTCGTCGTATTCCACCCTTCGAGCTAGTTTCAAGATTTCAGAACACTCAGTATATTCCTAGAAGTCGTCTTGTACCTACGGATATGTCTGAGACAGTCAAATTCGCCTACCTTTCCAATCCAAACAGAAAACCCGCCACGGTTTCAAAACTAATCGCCGTCGGCCGGGTAAATAAAAAAAGCCTCCACGGTATCAGTTCAGACATCGAACTCGATACCGTCTGAGAACGATCTCCACGACTCTGCATCCTAGTGCGGACGTCGCCCCATAACATGACAACGATCCTATCGGCGATAGCGCCTCCGAAGTCTAAGACCAATATTTCCAATGCCACCTACATCGCGGCCGATCCCGAATGGGTCTGCCATCCCGGCGCTCAGTATCCACTGCAGCGACTCTCGCAACCTGCAGACGACGCCCGGCGTGCTTCAGGGCGATATTTGGAAACAACCATCATTATTTTTACTCATCTTTCGAATTGGTCCAAGGACGCTGTCGTCAATAACTCAAAAACTTATTGAGCACTCCTCAAGTCGCTGGTATTATCTCCCTAAAATATCGTCCGAATCGGATGAACCAAAACGCTGTTATACGGGGAAACGCGGATTTTACGTTTTCCGCTGGCCGTTTTACGTGCGACTACTAACGGCCAGCTAATCCATAATAGGATTCCATGTCTTCCTAGCTGCCGCCGGAAGTGTCCGCGCGATCTCGGCCGAACCCTCCAACCACGGTACTACTTCGTTCCGTGCATCACCAGTCCACTTTTGAACCAGATCCATGCAGTATTAAGACCTCCGTAAGCCCTTTTACGAAGATGGGGAAAATTTCACCGCTGTTTTCAATTTCCCCGTCTTTGGGCCGAAAGGATCGTCTTTCGAGGGTCCCACCGCTCTGGCGATGATCGGTAGCCTAAGCCAAGACCGTGGGTAGAATTTTTTCAAAATGGGAAAAAACTCCGAAAGCTCCGATGCCGACATCAACTATCCGGAGAGGCCAGAGGGGAACGAGATCCGACGTCGACGGCGACGAAGGGTGCTTTTTGCAGAATATTTTGGCGGACAATTCACGAGCGTTCCGCTAAAAGTATGGAGATCGGAGGAAAGCGGTCGAACGTCTACTTCCGACATCTGCAGTACTTCAGTGGGAGTGCATAGCGCGATTGAAGCGATACAGAGCGAATTGTAACAAACGATATTCTATGGTAACTGTCTTGTATATGTTAATAAGAACACTTCTCTGTTAATTCTGTTCAATAAATCTTTTAACATATCTTCCACGGTTTGATTGAAAGAACCCTGTCATCAATCTCAATAATTTTTGGAGCTCACAGCTCATAGGCTCGCTTCACGAGGCTCCCGTCAAGGCTGCCATTTCTTGACGCGGCAATTTATAGTGCCTAGTAACCACTACTCGCTTCACGAGACATTCCGCCCGAGGTAGCCTAACCTGAGGCGAAGACCTTGTTCGATAGCCTCCTGCATCGAAACAGCGGTAAACTCCAGGCTCCTTTTTGAGATCTGCGATACCGTCCGAGACTGACCACCTCCGACGAAGATCCTGTTCGATAGCCCCCTGCATCGAAACAGCGATACACCAGGCTGTTTTAGAGACCTGCGTACCGCCCGAGGTAGCCCAATCTGAGGCGAAGACTCTGTTCGATAGCCCCCTGCATTGAAACAGCGGTAAACTCCGGGATTCTTCAGAGACCTGCGATACCGTCCGAGACTGAGCATCTCCGACGAAGACCCTGTCTCCGATTGTGCCGGCTCCATCGAGAGACCCGCACCTCGGAACGGCGGTACACACATAGGCTCCTACGAGTCCTATAATTCAGACTATCGATATCTGCAAATCCGAGGCAACTTTCCTCGTCAAACATCTAGGCGGTCACTCGTCGAGGCAACCTTCCTCGTCATACCCTTACGAGGCATTATCTTTGCGACCTACGAGTCCAAAGCTATAGTACGCACGTCATTGCGGCGGCGTACTCAAAATTTAACAGAAGTTGTCCTTGCTTCTCAGGGCTCCCTCGAGAGACCCACATCTAAAGTAGAGTCAAGACTTTCGGAGTAAAAGAGCTTGCTCCGACATTGTCGTACGGGGTAAGATGTATCCCTGCGACGCGACAGCCAGTGCTACGAGGATTGGTGCCCTCGACAGTACAACAAATAAATCAGATCAGAAATAGCCTCCTTCCCCAACGCTATCTCGATGCTGCGTGAAGAGTCTGAGGTCTGAGGGACCGAAGGTGGTAGCTCGCGGAAGTACGCGGCACGGCGCAGCCACAGCGCCGTACGAATAGTTCTCTATACAGTTATTTTAAATTCGGCTAAAATGCTAATGGTCCATTTTTTTTAAATAAAGCACATAAAATAGTCCTCTTTGTATCAGAAATATTATTAGCAATAAATTTGTTTGTTGTGTATGTACTTGTGTTTTGACCATAAACGAGGGGGGGGAGGGGTAATAACTGAACCAAACACAAAATAAGTATTACAATACTAAATCTAATCTCCTGGGTCCCTTCTCACTGAGAATAGCTAGTACTTCTTTTGGATCTACATCGACTTCTCGGTGAATATTTAAATTGGCGAGGTCGTTTAACCTATTTTCATTCATTGAATTTCTCAAATAGGATTTGAGCCGTCGCATTGTTGAAAATGCCCTTTCTGCTGTAGCTGTGGATACTGGTATTGTTGAGAATATCTTTAGTAGTATGAATATATTTGGATAAAAATTCGCGTTGCATAAATTTATGCCATCGACTGCGCTCTTTGGAATGGGAGGAGGATCTGATGACTCACTGCGAGATTTAATAAATTTCTGGTATCACAAACGTAACTCAGCCTCCAAGATGTTTTTACTCAACTGCTGCACATCTTGGCGATAAAAGCAGACTATACTCCGCGGTCGAAATTATAGAGAGTGACTAAGACATAATATAAATATACTATGACTATAATGCGCATAAAATATAAAATGATTTTTATAACGGTTCAATATTATTTATCTTTGTGTCGCTCACTACGCACATCGATAGAATCTTAATCGTGTATAGACTGAGTTACACTGAACGTCGATCTATATTCTATATCTGCATGTCTTTTGCACTTGGTAGGGAATAGGGTGTAAACGGACTTGATTTAGCCGTCCTGAGAAACGTCATAGCATAAGCGTAGCCTAGGGGTCTAATTCCATTGCTATAATAAATTTATAAATTAAAAAACACAACTGGGACGTTTTAAAATGTTGTAATAATTAAAATGGATCAAAGTGCCGGTTATAGTAAACCGTAAAAAATATTAGATGTTATGTTTTATTATCTTTTTTCAATATTTTCTATATCTTGTTGCCGTTTACGCAGACACGTCAATGGATTTTCGTTCCCGGCACGCTTCATCCCCCTTACTAGTCCAAAAGCTAGCGATGAATCACTCTCTATAATTTCGACCGCGGAGTATAGTGTATGGAAGCTGTCTATTTGCTTGTGTGTAATAGATTTTCCACAAGGGAGCAGCACCATAAAATTACTGAGTATCGTCTTTTAGGTTCAATAGAAAAGAATCTATCCATGGTAAAAATATTGATATCTGGTAATATTTAATGCAGCTTTCAGTGGCAATGTTATCCCGGTGTATTTGTTTCGCTGCTAGTTTTGGTATTTTGATATCAATATTAAATATTTCGGCTTTCTGTTTAAGCCTCGTCAAAAATTATTGTAAATTCTTCGTAGGCATTTTTACGCAGTATCTGTACGGATGAGATGACATCTTCAACATTACTTATTGCAAATGCGAGATCAAGATTTTTAATTGTAGTTTGTAGAATTTTGGTCAGGGGAAGACTGAACCCTAAAAGTTTTTCTAAACATAAAAGAGAAATAATTAAATTTGATTGGCTCAGGGAAGCGATCAGAATACATGCCCCTGAGCCGGCACGTGCTCCGGCTGAGGAGGCACGTGCCCCGGTGCCCCTCCCTCCTTGGTTGCGCCACTGCTCTCTAAGCCTGAGCATTCTGTTCTACGAATTAGAAAAAAATAGAAGGCTGGTTTTTCCATTAAGTATATCTATATCTGTCTGGCCTGGACAATAACTGAATAAACAATAAACTTGACCCATTCCTATTTATAAGCTTGGTAGATATAAGAAACAGCAATAGTTGCAAAGTTAGTATCTAAGCGGGAGATAAATTGTTCACTCCTGGATGAGAGTTTTATGTTTTTCTTAAAACAGGTCGAACTTCGATATCTCGACCTTTTCGGGGGTATACAGGGTGGTCCCGAGGTAATGGGCCAAAATTCATGGGTAGATTCCCGAAGCAAATATATTGCGATTTAGCCGAACTTACCTTAGTCCAAAAGTTGATAGTTAAAGAGATACAGGTTGTTAAATGTAAAATATTATTTTAGCTTATTTCTATTTATTTCTTAATAAATGCAAATATCTACACAAAATTTTGCGGTTCTTAGGATATAGGAATTGAAATTTGTGCACATTTTGGTTATAGTTCATAGAGGGCGCCAGCTGCCGTAGATTGAAGGTGTTGAAAACGACATAACTTTTTTGTACTTAAAGGTATCTCATCTTTGGTATCAAATTCTTATTTTCCCACTTTTTTTACACAAAAAAGGTATACTTTATGAAAGTAGCTGTCTCGCACCGTTTCCGAGATATTTGGCTTTGAAACTTCCAATGCTAATAGTTGAATGACAATTAAGTACCTACAGGTATTGTTAATTTAGCCGTAAAGTTTCTTAAGTAGGATTTGAACGAAAATCAAATAATTGACGTCTTCCACTTGTCTTATTGCTGTCATTTATATGCTAATTTCTATTAAATATTATTCGTATCTAATTAAAATTACATCTTAGCTTACAAATTAAATTGTATACTCGTATATATAAATGTGAGATAGAATGCCGAGGTTTTCGTTTTTGGAGTTACATGAAATCAGTTATGGAGAAACTATAAATACTTGAGAAGAACTTTAGTAGCAGGTTTTAAATGCTGCAGTCATTTCGCATTAAGGATTTATACTTTAAAATAAGACAATCTTTTAATAAACGTGTTTATAAATGTATTGAAGTTAGAGGTGGACATTTTGAACAATTATTGTCAAAAAGGCATATTTTTTACTAATGTTTACTATTTTACTGTGCATTACAATATTTAATTCTAAATAAACCCTTGTTTTTGACATTTCTAAATTATTTTAATTATTTCAACTATTAGCATTGGAAGTTTCAAAGCCAAATATCTCGGAAACGGTGCGAGACAGCTACTTTCATAAAGTATACCTTTTTTGTGTAAAAAAAGTGGGAAAATAAGAATTTGATACCAAAGATGAGATACCTTTAAGTACAAAAAAGTTATGTCGTTTTCAACACCTTCAATCTACGGCAGCTGGCGCCCTCTATGAACTATAACCAAAATGTGAACAAATTTCAATTCCTATATCCAAAGAACCCCAAAATTTTGTGTAGATATTTGCATTTATTAAGAAATAAATAGAAATAAGCTAAAATAAAATTTTACATTTAACAACCTGTATCTCTTTAACTATCAACTTTTGGACTAAGGTAAGTTCGGCTAAATCGCAATATATTTGCTTCGGGAATCTACCCATGAATTTTGGCCCATTACCTCGGGACCACCCTGTATAGGTATTTATCTCTTCTTGGGATTGAGTCTGGAATCTGTCTTTCTTCTTGATTGATTTTTCTTTCCTTCTTCCATAAAATAGCAAGGTAAGGGCAATTTAAATATTTAAGAATAGTGAAATATGTATGTATGTATGTAAGTTTTTGTTATAATTTGAAATTGTACGATATGGTACATTTAAAACTGGATGTTAATGGGGTTAATTTATATGGCACTGTTTTTTGAGGCTTTCAACTAAACCTAGCTGTACTAAAATGTTTTTCTTCGAGTATGAGTACTCTAGTGTCTGTATCACTGTCCTTTTAAGCTTTGCTTTGCCTATGCATTGTTTATGAGGTCTTCTAAGAGTACCTAGATTTGGAATGTACTTGGAGAATGGTTTGTGTAGTCTCTTTAAAGTACCTGATTCGAAAGATACCTGGAGATTGATATACCTATCCCGTGGGATCTTCGTCGCAGACTCAGTAACTCTTGGGCGTTTTGTGCACTACATATGAGGTCTTGGCCGGGAGCAATGTGCTCACAATATGCTTTTGATAATGTTTTGAATTGTAAAAATTTGGTTTATTAATAACAATGTATTAACAATATACATGTGTATCGTATGTAAAGGGGTTTATACGATGCAATGAGAAATATTTTGAAGCGTATTAGACTGGTTAGGTATGAGTCCCTGGTTAATCAGTTGTAAGGTACCAGGGTCGACGTTCGAACACTCCTATAATGAGTCCGTTTCTGTAGCGGTCTCTGTCTTAGATCTGGACATTTGGCCTCTCCATATTTTGTCTATCTTTGGATTCTGTTCGTATCGGACGAGTTGTTGAGTTATAGTTGGATATGGTAGTTTGTAATCGCGTTGTCCTACCTCAGTCCACTAGTTTCGACGAATTTGGTATTTCCCTAAATACTAAACAGAGGCAGTTTTTCTGTGCGTCCCTCGTATCGTTAGCGGACGCCCTACCGCTAGCGTCAGCTCCCGCAGGAATCGTCTGCTATGGTTATCGTGATTAGAAGCTTCGTGAAGAATTTTTTGGGAAATATTTGAAACGTCGACGAAAATTTCGCTTCCCGTTTCGTTCCTTTTGCTTCCTACGGAGGGTGGTTTGGGTTCTCTTGAACATGGGTATCTAGTTTTGTCGGGGTTGGCGCCGCGTAGATGGGCCGGTGACGACTTCGCAGGATAGATTCGAAAGTGGAGTGAATATTTAAAATCCATTCGGCAATTGGAATACGACGGTATCAATGGAGCAGGGACATTCTTTTGGAGTTATAATAAGGTGTTGTTTCTTTTTTTTACTTTGAATTCCATTGTTGATATTATCTAGGAAGTTAATTTTCCAATTCATTGTACTTTTAGGTTATTACTGTATATTTAGACATGATGATAATTATTCTAATTGAAGATAAACTAAACTTTAAGTTTTAGTTAAAATATGTTTATCTATCCTTTCAATTTTTATTATTTTGGAGAATAAATATAAATTTCAATCTACTAATTATTAGTAACTACTCATCAAAATTAGCATTTAATACCAATAAATTTTGAACACAGCAATTGTAATTTTGCAAAATGAGTTTAATGAACTTGGAAAATCGCGTGGTGGAAAAATGTGACTGTGCCATCTGGAAAAAGGGCAGTTCTTTGTTGTACATTAAAGTGAATAGTCTCAAAAAACTCAACTTTCCTCTCATGAAGCTGAAAATGTAAGACGAAATTAACTGTTATAAAATCTACCACAAGTTAATAGGGGTAGTGTAGTCAATCATCTAGGTAATTGTTAATTGCAATAATACTTACATTTGTATTTGTTTTTCGTTAGATTTTAGACATCCAGTTACGTTGTTGCAACAATATACAGTGTTTCACTTAAAAAACACTAGTATGGTTTATATCTTCAAAATGCAATCGAATTAAGTAGGTACCTACTGTTTTGAAATTACAACAAAATTTCGTATAATCTGCTCTTTACTATTTAGTAAAAGTGAAATAAATAATGGGATAGAATGTTATAAAAATAACCAGGTACATTAATTACTCATCATAGGCCTTGTACGCGCTGTGACACATGTTGGTAAACATTTCGAGGGACTTGTTTACTTGTATCTATGAGCGTACGTACTAGGTATCTGCTTACCACTAAAAGCTACTGAACAAGCCGTGACTTGTTCTGTAAGATACGATGTACTTACACAGATCTATAGCAAAAATGCAAATAGGAAATAATACTTTGAAACTAATATTTTGATTGCTACATGTCTACAAACGTAATGTGACAAATTTATTTGTCTGCAAGTTGGTAACAGCTTTTTATTTATTTAACTTTTAATTATTTAAAAATTAGTTATGGTTATTACTAAATTAAAAAAAAATATTTTAGATTCAGTAATTTTTCAGTTATAGGATTTAAAATAACATTTTTTGAAATTATACTTTTTTAAAGTTTAGTCTTTCCGAGTAAATACATCAACAATAAAAAATAATAGTAAGCAGTATTCAATGCTAGTAGATTCAATATCCCAAAAAATAGTTGGTTTTAAATCTGGAGAAGATGGAGGATATACGTGATAAGCGTCTACGTACCATCTATTTGGATTTTGGTTATTTAGACATTTTTTTAAATCGTCATTTCCTGATATAACTTCCAAATATTATATAATACTAGCTGACCCGGCAAACGTTATTTTGCCATCTTGTGGAACTGTGGATGGAACAAAATAATATAAAAATCGCGATTAAAAATCAGGGGTTGATCGTATAAGGGTGAAAATTTAGAACTGTATGTATTTTTCAATGCTGAATCATGAAAAAATAAAAACAGAAAATTTTGTCCAAAAAATAAAAAAAAAATTTTGGGGTGGACCACCCTTAACATTTAGGGGTATGAAAAATAGATGTTGGCCGATTCTCAGACCTACTCAATATGCTCACAAAATTTCATGAGAATCGGTCAAGCCGTTTCGGAGGAGTACGGGAACGAACATTGTGACACGAGAATTTTATATATAAGATGTACCACAGAAGTCCCACAGAAAAACATATAGATTTTGTGTATTTGTTTAAACCGATTTACCACATTATTTTTTATTAAAACTCTAAATTACCCCCTAAAATAGGGTGAAGTAGTGAGGATAAGGTAAAGCTTTATAATGAAAAGCAACGATTTGAAAATACTTCGAGAAGAAATTCTAAAATAATATTTTGAGCATTGGAAAGAAATTAAATCCACACCCACCACAAAAAAGTTTCAGGAAAATTTTACGCAATTTTTTCCTGGTTTGACCAACTTTCTCTCTTTCTCACCATTTCCAGAATGGTGAGGAATACTACATATTACACAACAATGTTTAACATTGCTTAAAAGCTTACTTTATTATTTATTTCTGTATTTTTCACTATTTAAGGTAGGTTTTTATTTAATGTTATGTTTAGTAGATATTTACTAGTTATTAAAAAATAATTCCACTATCTTCATCTTCAAAACCTGTAGGTATACATACTTCACTTTAAAACTTAACTTTGATCTTTATCTGTACTTGTACCACTTTACCATTTTTTGCATTAATTGTTTCTTTGTAAATATATTAGCATTATTGTATACCTAACATTGACTTGGCATGTACATATACGTAATATATTTTTTTGTTAGAGATATTATTTATGACTATCTAGATTTTGTAAAGGTGCCATATGTGCTTTACTTAAATCAAATCAACTAGAGACAAAGCAAGAAAATACATTAATAAGTTTATAAAATTTGAATTCATGCCAATTGGAAAAAAGCCAAAAATACCTACTTACTCTATAATCTTACTTTACCATTTTTTTCTATCTAAAGAAGCAATGATTAATTTTTAAACATAATAATATTTGGGCATATTTACGAGTGTTGATTTTAATTTTCTAATAAAATTTAAGTTTAAGCTCATTGTCACTCACATACATACACTTGCAGATATATTTCTATTAGCAGAACAAAAGTTTTCTATGCTTATACCTTATTTATAATGTATTATTTCACAACGGGGACTGGTGTTTTACAGTCTAGAAAAACCGGTTATGTTCAGAATTATCTATATCTATTTATAATCTTGCAGATTGGTTCAGCAAGTATTATACGTAACTTATCAAATTCCAGGAATCTACGTAAATCCTTTTAAATTCAGATATCTTGGTATCTAGATATCATTATTTTGTCGACAACTGCGCGTGAAACATTATCTAGCCAAGGCAGATACCGTTATTGCTTGCTGAAGTAGTCAAATCGTAAGTACCTTTTTATACTTAATGTATGTACTAATATAGATAAACTTATATTTTATATTTTTATTCATTAAACTAGTCAATGAAAATATTATGTAGTTATTATTTTTAAACAGTGGAACAATTAATGTTTATAAAATATATATCCGTATATTCCGTTAAAAAATATTCCTAATGTTTTTTAAAAGTCTGTAATTAAACAATGTGGTAGCAAAGCGTAACATTTTCAAATCATACCCAGAAAAAATATTATCGAAATATAAATTCAACAAGTGTTTGTTCTAAATGTAGATATAGACAGGATGTCTACTTTTAAACGTATAGGTATAAATATTTTTTAAGAAAATTTGTAAATACTTCCTTTGTACACTTATTACCTGGCAGTCTGTAATTTGTTTAATTGGTCCTATTTTATGAAAATTGTGTGTCGTTTTTTATACACTAATGGAAAAAATTAAACGAACAAAAAAAATTTGAATATTTTTTAGTGAAATATGGTTGTATCGAAATAAATAAGCAGTTGAAGCTTCAAGTTCTAGATCTTTTGACAAAAAATTTTTTTAATCTCCGGTTAATGCGCAATCATAGGAATTAGCGTGAGAAAACATTTTTTCAATTTTTTTTTATATTTAAGGGTCCACGGGCTCAGAAATTTTTTTTCACCTAGACTGATGTATAAGTCAATTAGCTTGATTATTCAGCTTTAGTTTGTTTTTTTGGCCTCTGCATGTCAATTTTTTGTTAAGGTATCCGGCTTTGAATGAAAAATGATCCTTTTGTCTTTGATCATCAATATTTCAGTAACTAATAGCTGCATTTAAGAGCGGTGTTAAAAACATAAATAACAAGGATCTTTCAATGTTTTTGAAGATTTTTTTTTTCATCCTTAACACTAATTTGAAAAATGTGCAATAAATGACTTTTTTCGGTTTTTTAGTAAATCTACCGCTAATTTACAAATATTGATGAAAATACTAATGTTGAGAGAAATTTTTACACCTCAATATAGCCACAAAAATCCTGTAAATTGACAGGTCGATCTATCGAACCGTTTTTCTGTCCCAAAAAATAAAATTTTTAGAATTTTAGAACGTTTATTGCTTCAAATGATCATTTCGTAATCATTATCAGAATGAAACAGAATTATTTTTCTTGACTTTTCCCACAATTTAACATTGTCTTTCAAAAATCACTAAAAAATTTCGAATACTGAAAATATCTTTATATTTTGGAAATTGTTATAGTCCGTACGGTATTTGTTGAGACAGAATTCCAAAAAGACCTCTACGCCATTTTCTTGGAATTAACCGCATTCGACACCCGAGGTAGAACACATACGATGAACGCCATGCCGCCAATGTCTTTCTACTTCGGGTGTCGAATGCCGTTACTTATAAGAAAGTGACGCAGGGGCCTTCTTGGATTTCTATCTCAACAAATATCGTACGGATCGTACATCTATGACTTTCTCATAATTTTGTTCTCACTTGACTTACTTTACTGCGAAGAGTGCTAAGAATTATTTTTTTTTTTGGATTTGTAAACATTTTGGTAAGATGAGTTTATCATTTGTTTGAAGTGCCTTTAGTCTCTGTTTGTTAATGAAACCTTAAAAATATAGAAAATATTTATATAAATTTTTATTTTTTATTTTTATTATACGCCACAATGTTTTTCATCATTGTTCAAAATGGCTGCGGCTTATAAAATAATTTGGTTGTAAAAACCAGCTTTAAATGACAAGTAAGCTAATTGAGCGATTTCTATAAAACGCTGGAAATTATGTTGGCTTCTATGAAAAATTTATTACGACAGGTCCGTAATGGAAATAATATATGAAAGCAATTAGGTTTTTTCATATTTCCAAAACATTTCAATGAAAGGGGTGAGATAAAGTAGGATTTCTTTTATTTTCGAGGTAAAAGTCATAATTCCCATTCTCTTAGAAACATCACATTGTCAAATTTGCATTTTTTTAACGGAACACCCTATCATTTCTTTTTTTTTTAATTTCACTATTCTTCCTGAGAAAAATGATAGGTATTATGATAACTTTGAAACTAAATATGTAGTTGTGTCTGAGCCGTTTTTCATGGAATCAAACAAAAATTATAAAATTTCACCAAGAAATTAATAGGCACACAAAATCATACCTTTATAATAGTGCTGGCAAAAACCGGAAAAAAGTGAAACCGGTTAACCGGTTTCCGTAAAAACCGATTTCAGATAAAACCAGTTTGTCTAATAGTTGCTAATACCGGATATTCTAAAACCGGTTATTCGAATAACCCGTTACTCGAATAATGACCAAAATATCTGAAAATCGGGGCTTTGTAAAACTGACGAGATATACGATGTTATTCACATATTCACAATTTTAAAGTTAAATCTAATGTAGTTAAAATGTTAAAACAGTTAAAACAGTTCCACTTGTTACTGTGATTCTTCAATTTATTATTTATATAAATAGATTTAGTCGTTTGGTGTATGTGGGTGTGGGTGACTGTTTTTTTTATCAGTCTGTGTCTGTGTCCTAGCATAAAATATAAAAATAAATTGTATTTCTCTTAATAGTTCAACCCTTCTAATATGTACGTTCTATGTAGCCTGTGTCAATAACTACATAACACTAAGACTAAATTATGGTGTTATATAGGTATTGGCTATAAAGAAAGAATCCGATTATT
Source organism: Anoplophora glabripennis (assembly GCF_000390285.2). NCBI lineage: Eukaryota > Metazoa > Arthropoda > Insecta > Coleoptera > Cerambycidae > Anoplophora > Anoplophora glabripennis. The sequence goes on along the minus strand of NW_019416678.1, from coordinate 415,045 downwards.
CGGATGTTTGAATAGATTATCGTATAATCGGTTATTTGAATAATTGGTTATTTGAATAATCAGATATTTGAAGAATCGAATAACCGGTTTTCGGGTTTCGTAAAAATCCGAATTATCCGAAACCGGTTAACCGACTATCCAAAAAACTGATTTCAGTTGCCAGCACTACTTTATAATATACCTATACAAAAAAGTAAAAAAAAAAAACTATATAAAACTAATAAAAAATAATATACGCGTAAAATATTGAGAATGTAATTCAACACTGGTCGAGGCGTCTGGCAGCAGAGTAATTAGTTCCCCAATATTATTAATAAATACCTGCTTAAAAATGGAAATTAATTAATTTTAAATTATGTAAATTTTATGGTTTAGCAATAAAAAATAACAAAACAAATTATACAATTTTTAATGTAGAGGAAAAAAATTAAAGCATTTGCTTCTCTGTAAACGAACTGGCCACCAGAAAACTATTTATTATTTATTATTTAAATTGTCTAGTATCAAACACTATACACAGAGGCTGCCAGGCAAGTAAAAAAATAAATTTCTTTCCTTGTCATTTAAAATGTTTCATTGTAGAATTATTTCTAGAACATTTCTTTACTTTTCTTCTAAATACGCCACTTATTTTGATTTTTCCACTGGCTTAAACCTGACATGTTTATTTTTATACAACGACTGTGAAAGCTGAAGCAAAAGATAAAACTAGACTTTTACCATTCCCTATGACACAAACAAAACAATATCCCACCATTTTGCTGTTTCAAATTTGTTTTATAGAATGGTTTGTCAATGGAATTTTGAGTCAAACTAAACGTTTTTCTCTTGTAATTATTATATTAGTATTTTGTATTAAAATCGATAATATCATTACATAATATCTATATTATAGTGTATAATATAGCTATTTGCTCTTACAAGAGAAATTGTCTCAAAGTAGTACCTTTTAATATAATAGTTTTATAGGTTGATGAACCACATCTAAGAAACAATCATATTATTTATTTATAGCTCGGTTAGAAATACTGTGGAACATTACTAAAAAATTGTTATAACATACTTTAGTTTTATTAACTAAAATGTTTTATAAGCTTGTCACAGAAATGTTTATAAAATAGTTATATATTTGCCATATAAGCTGTTTTATAATTTAGCTGCTAAAACGTTCTTGTGATAAATTTATAAAATATTTCAGTGGCTGACAACAAAATAATGGTACTTGCCGCTATAATAAAACAAATTTACATTTCGAAAGCAATAAAACATAATTGTCGTATAACCTGAAAATTATAAAACTGTTTTGCTGGTTGGGATGGCGATATAATTACTAACAAGTCAAAAAAAAAACGTCAACAACAAACGAAAAACGTTAGGTTAGCACGGAACGGAAACCTATTGGGGTCCAATTATTGTAATCATATTAAATTTTATTCTCTTTTCTGTCTCAGTTTTAGGAATTTTCAAATAAATTATATGATAAAGTTGCCTATTTTAGTTAATAGAACACATGATTAAAATTGTATAACCAACTTAAAAATTACCCTGCAGACAAAGACAGGTGCTTTTTATCTTTGTTATCGTTAGACTCTCTTAGTGTGACGTCACATATTTAGGCAACCCGCAACAAATTGTCATCGTTGAAATTATCTGACCCCTGTTTACTATTTACATACATACCACAGCTTACCTAAGCTGTATACATACTATAGAAATGAACAACTTCAAATTAACTTATTTTTACAAGGATTTAGAAGAATTTAAGAACAACCAACACGTGTTTCGTAAAATAGATGCACTAATGTGCTTAAAACTTACAAAAAACGATATAAAAGAATATTCCTAAATTTAAATGAAGAAAAAATTTAACATTAGTGTTATTTCTAATGCGCATGCTCGGGAATAATTGCCTCATACGCAGATGAGATCTTGTTGATACGTCATCGTTGTCATCATTAGAGTATTTTCCCTTCTTTTGTTTAATCTTGTCATATTCTAGTTCTACCAAGTATTTGTATTGTTTTTCTTGGTGCTGTGCTGTGTCAGTCTGTTTATCGAGTGTTTTTTTCTTCAAGTCGTACCTACTTGACGTACTCTTACTCTTAACAAGAACCAAACTTTTCTTGAATGATATCCTGTTTCGAGGCTACTTCGCTTACATGAAATTATCTTTAATACGCATGCTTGGTAACATTGACATAATTTTAATTTATTAATTAGTATAAAAGTCAATATTGCTCTATAAATTTAAATATGTAAATTCTTTTAGTTTGTCACTTTAGGTTTGAAACTTTTTAAATATTTCTAATGTTGCCAGAATATCGCGATATTTAAGGTCACGACAAAGAAGACATTTTTTTGGCACTTATGTCCAAAGTTGGCCATAAGATCGTAAATCGATCTAGAAAAAATACTGAGAAATTCTTCACGACAATGTGTACTACGGGGATGCCTATTATTTGGCGCGTGTGACGTCACTACTAAAAAGTCTGATATACAGTGCGGTGGTGTTTTTCTTTTTTGTGCATATAAAAGAAACTATGATGAGGTGGTAATAATTGACATTCGCACTGTATATCTCTGTCGATTAGTATCACGAAGTGATTGCAGATTTCATATTACTAGGCACTCGTATATTTCGATTATAATACCTGTTAAATGAAAATGATTGCTATTGATCATTGGCCGTGCAATAAAATTAATAAATTAGTGACTTGTCATAGCTTATCTGCCGGTCTGAACTTGTGATCATAATATCTACTTAATACTTAATATTGTAATAATAAACTAATTTTTTATTTAATTGCTGATTGCTGATGTCTGCGTGAATTATAGATATTGATTGAAGATACAAGATTTGTAAATTAAAACAGTACTTACTTAGTTTAAAGATAATGAAACAAATGTAAACCAAACACACTAACGTAAAAAATATTAAATCATTTGAAATTTAATTTGTAATTAGGCAACTGCACTACAATATGTCAACGTGTAACGAACAACCTTAAAACTGTAACTAAAGTAATGGATAAATAATAATCAATACACTTAAACAGTTGTGACGTGACCTAATAAAACCTTTATATTATTTAAGCAATTGACTTTAAAGAACGGGGTGCGTTTGGGTGTAATTATAATCAGTAAAAGAGCTAATCTAAGTTTCTCTTTTTTCCGTTTTAAACTAATACGTAGATACTTTTTAACTAATTCCTTCTGGAGAGGTACGTTTCAGAGTTCTAATATATCTGTAATCTATATAACAAGTTATGCCTTGTACATATGACGCATTAGGGTACTTGACACGAAATATTTCGAATGAATTGTATCTAGGTGTTCCTATCAGAGATACCTATTGGATTCTGAGACATAGGTTCGCATAATCACGTCATCATGGAAATACCGCGGAACAAGCTGCGACTTGTTTAAAACATGTGACGACACTGTCTCGACAGAACATGCATAAAGTACTCCGTTGTGTACGGGGTTTAGTGAAAATGATCGAAAGAAGCCTATTTTAAAAATATAAATTAGGCAAATATTAACAAAAAAAAACTTTTTTAATATATTAAAATGTCCAGGGCGAATATCCAGTTCAAAATTTCCCAAACCCTTACATTTTCGGCTATAACTTTTGAACCGACGTGTATAATTAATGAAATTTTAATATTTCATGTAGGCCATAAAGTCTCATAAAACCATACTACAGTAGATGTTTTAGGGAAGTCAGGAACGGACTCGTCGGGCCTAAATTTTGACAGGTGTCATTTTATAAAGCTGAGAACTGAATTTTTAAATATTTTTTCATTCTTCTTTAAAAACGGTGTTCTACATTTGTTTCGATAAAATTAGCCGTTTTCAAAAAAATTAAGTTTTTGTATAACACGTCATTGAGATAACAAATCAAAATTGAGTACACAAGAGTATTAAAAATTGTAAATATATTATAAATATTAAAATTTAATTAAATTATACACGTTGGTTGAAAAGTTAAAGCCGAAAAGTTAAATCGCTGGGTATCCCTGGGGCTCTGCGTCTCTGTTAAGGGGCACTTTCGATTTTTTTTTTTTTATGAAAAACTAGGGTTATTTTGACCTCTCCTATACACTCCCGAGAGTATGCCATATACTATACGAGACACCCTATATGTATAATATATTATATAAAAAACACAATATCTAAAAGTTGTACTTAATTTTAACTTTTATAATACTACTTCTGAAAAAGAGAATAAAATGCTACGTAAAATCGAAAAAGTAAGTATTCTAATTCCAATAAAAGTTGTTATGGTTTGAAACTGACAAAAATAATCATTTGGTCTTTTGAAGTTAATTTAATTTTGTATCTGCAATCAGTATCTATACAGGGTGGGCCACCAGTAACGCCTCGGTCGCTAGTGACCAAACGGCAAATGTTACAGAAACCTGTTTAGGTGGGTATGTGTAGGTTGATTACGGCTACATTTTAAAAATATTTTGAGATATATAGAGTGTCCAGGAAAAGCGTACCATATCAAGTTATGTTTTTTTAAATGGAACACCCTGTATTTTACTGCATTTTTGAAAGCACCGTAAAAAAATAGGTGAACTTTATTAAAGGTTCTGCATACCTAGGACTTATAGTTTGTGAGATATTTCAATTTAAGTGAAAATGCAGGCATAGCGTAGAAATTTAATATTAGCAATAAAAAAATAATTTTAAGAAAGCAGCTTTGGAGGGTCTATTTTAGATCCTTGAAGTTATAAATTGTTATATTTGTCGTTCCTGGTGGCCCACTCTGTATCTACACAGTTCACAGAGATATCAGCAAAAAAACAATTTAATGAAAATTATTAGTTCATTATTACAATATTAAGTAGATATTATAATCACATATTCAGACAGGTAGATAAAATAAGACAAATACATGACCTACGATCAATAGCAATCTTCATTTTCATTTAATAGGTATACAGGGTGTCCCGTTTAAAACTCCCCAGCTGGATATCTCGAAAACGGAAAAAGATAAATGATTTCTGAAAAATCCAACGTATAGTTTCAATAAATGGCTTTACTTGTGAGTACAAATCCCGTTCCTCTCAGTGCAGGTATAGATGTCGCTGCAATCCGAATACATATTTTGTTGACAGCAGTTTTGAAAAGTGACGCATATCAAAGATCTCTAAATTATAAGCAACTTTTGTGATATAAACAATTTTCGAAAAGCCACTAGTTTCCGAGATACTTGGATTTGAGGTATTTTTTTTCCAGGAGGAAGATTTTTTAAAGTTAAGTTTTCAGGCACAGGCATAACTACTGCAGATTTTCGTCGTATTAGATTGCTTTGAATAAAACAGTGATGAATTAATTTTATTTAACTAATAGATATCACAGGAAATTACTTCATTTAATCTTGTTTATGCAAATCATAGTCTTTTCGATCAAGATAAACAAAAACTGATGCAAAGTTAACAACTCTTGTGGAGAGAGGAGTTTCTCCTATCATCTGTAGATGGATATCAAATATGCTCACTAAAAGAGCTATACAAATCAGTGTGGGGGATTTCTCCGCGAGAGGAATTGTTGCAAAGGGCTGTTCGCAGGGGGGTGTTTTATCACCACTGCTATGGAACCTAGTTGTAGACAGTCTCCTATGCCACCTCAATTCGGAAATCGGTATCTATATCATCGTTTATGCAGATGACCTCACTATGCTGATTAGTGGAAAATTCGACTGATTCTTTGCTAAATATGCAATGCCCTAAGAACTATTGAAAAAATGGTGTAAGGACCATGCTTTGTTAGTCCAGGAAGACGGAAATGGGGTCAATAAAGGCACCAATTCTCCTAAACGCTACGCTAAACTTTGCATCTGATGTGAAATACTTAGGGGTTACATTCTATGCGAAGCTAACACGGAATCTTCATTTTGAAAGAAGATTAAAAAAGGCGTACATATCTTATGAACCGTTGGTTGAACCTGGGAAATGAAACCAAAAGTGGTCCATTCAGATGTTCAGGTAGAAAATGCGGCCCAATTAAACGATCGCCATATACTCCTGCCCATACATTGACACCGAACCTCCTCTGAAAGCTAAACCGACGAGTAGTGTGCGGATTTTCATCTGACCAAATGTGACTATTATAGCTGCAAAGAAATTAACTCTGTTTCACTTTAAATAAAATTTAATATTGAAGTTACAAAACTCCAAGAGTTCAAGTAATTTAAATTTCATTTCACAACAATTTCAATTTCATTACAGAAATAATGACATAAAGCTAACACGGAATCTTCACTTTGAGAGAAGATTAAAAAAGGCGTACATATTCTATGAGCAGTGTTGCAGAACCGTTGGTAAAACCTGGGGCATGAAACCAAATGTGGTTATGTGGATATACACTACCATAGTGAAACCAATGTTGGCCTACGGAGCTGTCGTCTGGTGGCCGAAAGTCCAGCAGACGACAGCTAAACAAAAGCTCAGCCAGTTACAAAGGATTGCCTGTCTCAGCATAACTGGAGCTATGCGAACAACTCCTACCATAGCAATGGAGGTAATGCTGTGTTTGCCACCTCTGGATATTTATCTAAGAGAAGTGGCCTTGGCAACCAACCTTAAACCGGATGTAGGATGAGAAGTCAGGAGTCGCCTTTGGAATGGGGTCGTCAGGAAGATGCCCCTTCTGCAGGCAGTATTTCTCCTCGATTTGCATTCGACAGACCCTACACCGTACTCATCAGAAAACGGGAGGAAACCGCTCACATCTTTACAGACGGATCAAAAAGGAAGGAAGGTTGCAGGATGTGGAATTTATTCTAGATCATTGCATATCTGATATCAGTAGGCAATGGATAGGCATGCTACCGTGGTACAAACGGAATTAGCAGGTATAACCATAGCCTCTAAAGAAATCGCCCGTATGCATACTACGGGTAAAACCACCAGAATCTATACAGATAGTAGACAAGCATTACTGATCTTGCGCAATCATAAGATAATTACTTGGTCAGTATGAGAAATCAAGCATTGGTCGTGCCTCAGTTTTCAACAGCATATCTGTGTGCTGGGTCAAGGGACACGAGCAGTGCAATGGCAACAAAGAAGCTGATAGGCTAGCCAGGAGTGCATCGGGTCTCAATATTTTTGGACCCGGTTCCTCCAGTGCGCTTCCACTGTCAGAAATTATTGAAATTATTAAGGAAAACACCCACACAGAGTTTATGAAACGGTGGGATGATAACATAACTGTCAATTTGCTAAGGAGTTCTTAGAATACCCTAGCAAGGATACAGACAAAAAATACCTGTCCATGTCCAGGTCAAATCTTCGCCTAGTGACAGGTATTCAAAATGGACACTGCTGGCTAAAGAATCACTTTCACAATATGAGGAAGTACGAGTACACGAAGTAAGATTCCAGATTCCAATACTTGAGCCCTGATTGGTTTCTGTACCGTGCCTACTTCTATGTTTTTTGTATGTTCACTGTTAGTTATTAAATCGTCATGGCAACGTGTCGCAAAATTCTAACTCTTTTTAAAACTTTTATAAGAGAAAATTACCCATATTTATAAGAATAATGATCTAGTAGATATGCTACTTATTTAAAAGAATTGTCGTCAAAATACGGTTGCTGCTTGACAAAGAACGCTTTCCCAATGAGTATCTATATTCCAACTTTAGCAGTTTTCTTAATCTTGTACAACGTGCTAGGGAACCTGGTGATTTACGTGAATATCGAGAAGGGCATACAAGATAATGTGAAAATAAATGTCGTGAAGAAAGAGGAAATTTCAAATAGTCTTTGAACAAGACTTGGGATGGTCGCAATGGGCCACTTCCATACCCATTGAGATCATCAGACCTTAACCCTTGTCTTTTTTGTGGAACTTAAACATTTGAGGCTTTAACTGTTACATTTCTCGCTTATTTGTGGAAATTTACAATATGAAAAAGTTGCCTATTTTTTCCTCAAGTTAAAAAGAAGGTTTTGAGGAATTTATATTTCCGACTATGCGCAATTTCGTAAAAAATATTTGACCTTCATTTGTTTTTTATTTATTGCGTATACTTACTTTGTGATTACTATAGCTATGGGCTTAAAGGAGTTTAACGAATTAAGCTCATAAAACTCTGTTCGATAAAGGATCATAAATAGTTTAGGTCGGAAACTTTTTATTGTCCACAGTTGTACACATATTTGATATAAATCAGGACACCTGTACATGAATCCTAACGAGTACATACACGCTTATGTTAATGTATAAAGGTATACTAAACTATAAAATATAATACTTTATGTCACATCCCATCTAAAAATCATAAGGTAAAAAGCGTCACATTAACTTTATGGAAACTTATTTGTTTACTCTGCATTCTCTATATTCAAACCATTCTCACGAGCTAAATAATTTTTAACTAACTGTCGTTGAACATTAAAAATGTATGTAGCTATTTGTTTCTTCTCAGTAGTATTTTTTTGTTCAAAATTAACAGTGAGTGAGGTGTGTCCTGTTTCATAAATAATACGGAAGTATTTGACGACAAAATCTAAAATGCCAGTTTCTAGATTCTCAATTTTTGTGGATATAGGATTTTTGAGCAATTAATCGTTGTTGAAAAAAAGTAACAACAAATCAATCTTTCGTGATTTGAGCAGAGCCTTTAACTGCGTAAATCATAATTTATTACTATCTATTTTGGAAAAATTTGGCATAAGAGGAACTGCACTTAACTGGGTATCAACATTTTTTCGGGATCGTCAGCAGTATGTGTCTTTAAAGGTCGAATCTAATCAATCTATAGATTTGTTTGTTTTATTCATTTTATATGTCAATAATCAAATCAAGTGTCACAGAACATATCGCCTATACAGCATAGACTTTTCAATGGTTTTATCCTCAAGGGATTCAGATGCATTGAGTAGTAGAACCGCAGATGCAGTGAGCAGAGTCTCACAGTACTTTAACAATGTCGATTTGTTTTTTAACGTGAACAAAACTTATATTTTAAGAATACGTAATTATCAAAGAACTATCGAAGATATACATATTAAAGTAAATAATAAAATTGTGACTAATGCACATGATGTGTACGTTTTCTAGGTGTTTATTTGGATGAATTCCCGAACTTTAAATTGCATTGTGATAAACTATTTTGAAAATGAAGTTTCTTTTCTTAAATTTGCGAACGGTGCTGAACCTTTCCCAGCTTGTACACGTTTACTATGCCCAAGTAGATTCAAGATTTATATACGGAATTTGTTTATGGCGTAATTCGACTAATTGTGGTGTTTTTATTGCTCAAAAAAGAATCATCCGTTGCATGTAAAAATCTCAGACAGAGAGTCATGTAGACAATATTTTAAGGATTTTTTTACCCCTTCCCTGTTTGTTTATATACGGATTATATGTTTATGTATATAGAAATAAGAAAAGCATTGACATTAACAAAAATAAGTACCTACAATTATAACACGAGACATGCTGGTGATCTTAGAGTGCCGTTTGCCAAACTAAACTAACCCTGAATAAGGAGCTGTTTCGGTCCAAAATATTTTATTCGTTTACCAAACGATGTTTAATATTGTTTGTCTGTACAAATTTTTTATTTTTTGCTCGAAAATGTTTTTACAGTGTGTCAGAGTTTTTAGATTTTTAAATCAAAGTTTTTATTTTTATTTTTGTTAGATTAAGTGTATGACGAATCCTATACATGTATACTATCTTAATGGAAAATAAATCATCATTATTATTATTGTTAATCGATTTTCTTTATGTTAACTGACTATTAACGATGGAAAAGGTAAACACAGACTAACAGAAGATTGTAAAAAACATGTATTTTCTTTATAAATGAAAATTTTGATTGCTTGTTGGCTCTTAAAGAAGTTAATCTTTTCTTTTTTATCTTGAAATTGCTTATATCGAGACTGTTTACTTGACTGCTTTGTCTGTGGTATGACTAATCCCATTATCATTATTTACAGCGATTATCATTTAGTAGGTGTAGGTCTGGCACTTACATAATAAGGTTCAAAATTCATTACTTCGAATCAAATGCGATTGTGTCTGACGGATGGAATATGATTGTAATGCACTAGAAGCAAAGCTATTATATTAGCACAAGGCTATTAAATATTATAGATAAGCACTATAATAGACAAAAGCAGATATATACCCATTGTGTTTTTTTAGAGAATTCTTTAATAAGACACATTTGATAGAATCGTAGACGTAAGCAACCATTGCTTACTATTACAGCAGCAGGTACTTATTTTTGCTTTAACATAGTCCAACCCCTGGACTATTATTGATTATTTATTTGATTTTTTAAATTTGTTTTTTTTATGGAGAGAGAGTAGTAAATAATACCATAAATAAATTAAACATCGCTCTCTTCTTCAGATGTTACTCTGAAACTAGAGATCTTCTAATCTTGTCACTATTTATATTTGATCACTGGTCACTGATCCGTGACGTTCCGGTGGGTGACCTCGTACGCGTTGTTGACGTTCCAGTGGGTGAATTCGTACGCGTTGTTGACGTTCCAGTGGGTTGCTTTCACGGATGACTCTCTTCCATATACCTGGCAGATCCACGTCAACGTCCCTGTTGAAATTGTTCGGATTTCTGTAAATTTCTAATGCTTCGCTGTATAGCCGGGGCCAAAATCTTCTCTCTCACTTCTCACCACCATGTTGGCTTCACTCAAATCCACTGTGTGTCCCGTGTCCGGCCTATGCTCTGCTTCTGCCAATTTTTCCCAGTTGATATTTTTGAGGTGACTTTTGTGTTCCTTTAACCTCGTGTTGATGTGCCTTCCTGTTTGTCCTATGTAGACCTTTCCACAAGAACAAGAAATACTGTACATGCCGGGGCCCTGGAGCTGGTCGTTGTTGCAGGTCTTTGGAAACGCTGCCGCCACCTTCTTTACAGTGCTGAATACTGTGTTGATATTCCTCTTCTTTAAAAGACGCCCGATTTTATCTGTACAACCTTTCACGTAAGGTAAATACGTCGTCGCTAAGTACTCCCGTTTCTCCATGGGCGTATGTCTCCTCTTAATAGCTCGTTCGTTTTTTCTCGTCGTGCAGCCATTCACTATCAGGGCCGTGCGTAGGTGTTCTAGTTCCTCGGCCAAGTGTCTTGTCTCGCTGATGATCCGCGTTCGATGAATCAATGTATTTATTATCCCCTGTTTCTGGGCTGGGTGGTGGTGGGACTCCGCATTCAGATATCTGTCTTTGTGAGTTGGCTTCCTATATACTCGATGTCCTAAAGTATCATCTGGTTTCCTCTCAACCAAAACACCCAAGATGGGAAGGGCGGCATTTTTCTTTATTTCCATGGTAAACTGGATATCTGGATATATCCTATTGATGTGATACAGGAAATCCGCTATGGTGTTGTGTCCGTGAGGCCAGATGATGAAGGTCTCAACATATCGGTACCACCGCTTAGGCCTCAACGTTGTGGATTCCAGGGCTTTCTTCTCAAAGGCTTCCATGTGTATTGGCCAGGACTGGAGATAATATCTCACCCATTGCTGCTCCTTCCGTCTGTTCGTAGAATTGGTCCCGGAATGCAAAGAAGGTCAATTTTATGCAGACTTTTGCCAAATCCATTAGGCTCTCATCCTTGTCCTCTGCGATTAGTCTTCGATGCAGTTCCTCCAGGGCTTCGTCGATGAGTACTTTCGTAAATAGGGATGTAATATCGAAGCTCACCAGGATATCTTCTGGTTGGAGTTCAATTCCTCGAATCTTGTCGTTAAAGATTCTTCACTTATCACCATTGATTCCAATGGTTTGGAACCAATAAAAAAATATAGGTGTAAGCCTAATTGTAAAGACTCGAACACTTAGATATATAACAAAATGTTGATTGTCTAGATATAACTTTTCAAAATCTATTTTTCGCTTAGCATGTTGATTTACAATAAATCGTTATTTAATTTAATTATAATATTTAGTTACAGGAAATGTCTCATCTCGACCATTTGTTTGTTAATTTATTTTTGTAGTTCGTCTTGCTGTTGACTGGTTTAATCACGTATCTAATATTTGTCGAATTGAAACTACTAGTAGTACTGTCTTTAGTTTTTGACCTCTTTCAAAATTTTTCCTTTTTAATTGTGCCACCTGAAATACATATTTCTATTTACGCCTCTTTCCAATCTTTTTCTCTGTGCAATTATATGTGGAATCTCTATATTTTGTAATTTAAAAGTTGAATGAAATGACTTAAAGGACTTAATAATGACTATACAACAGCCACAAATATTTTATCACTGTCAAGAAAAAATTGTTTTTTATCTGGTGTAACATTTACGTCTACTAACGATGATTTAGTTAAAATAGTTAGGAAAACAAAAATGATACTGGTTGTTGATATACTATTTATAAAATTCATTTACTAATTTCATTAATTTCGAAGATTTACAAGCTCCTGGGATTGATAAAATAAAATTGTCTATCTGTATAGATGCGTCCACTTCCATGAATAACACTTGAAATTAGACAGTCAAATGTAAAATAAATTTCCTTTGAGGTTTGATATTAATTTCATATTCATATAATAGTACGTAGTAGTGTATTCTCGTGAAGTTGTAATGCTCAACGTATAATTTTAACCACTGTGTCATGTCTATCTGTTTTGTATACTCCCAGCACTTATTAATTCATAGCCCCACAAAAAAAAAAGTATCGGATCTGGTATTCAGACCCATGTATTTCCATGTATTTTTTTCCGCTGAATCCGAATCTGCCTTCAGATTTGGCCCAACGGATCTGAGTTTTCGGGATAATTCAAAAAACAGGTTAAAATTCACAAAAAACGTCATTTACGATCGACGAAAGTTATAAAAAATCAAATTATTCTACCAGCTCACTAGACGTATGATTTTTCACTCGTTTAGTTGCAATTTATCGTCATAGAGTCAGACAAGCTGGTCCAATTTCATTCAAAAACAGAAAATAGATCAAAATGCTTAAAAACGCCATTTTCATGGCAAAATTCGTTTTACATCTTTCTATCCAGACGTTCATGCATGAATATACATATTTATTCATCCACCTGTACCACCTATAAAACCCACCCATCCATATACTTTAGGTGCCGAGAGATGAGATAACAGCCTAGAAGATTGAGAATGCAATAAGACTTGTAGAATACTCTACTTACTAAACAAAAGAAAACGATATCTATAAATCATTCTTATTTTTGTTGCTCTAACGTATTCTCTTTTCTTCAAAAGATCTATGCAAAGATTACGTTTTCGTTTATTCGTTTTATTTTTCTTTTCCCTTTTTAACAACCAACAAGTTTTCGCCCTACATGTACAAAGGGCGAAAATTTCCGAATATTTCTGAGGCGAAATTGAAAGAAGGTGTATTCGATGGACTTCAGATTCGGACATTGTTCAAGGATGCAACATTTTTCACTACAATGAGTAGCGTTGAGAAGAATGCTTGGACTAGTTTCAAAGTTGTAGCGACAAATTTTTTAGGAAACAACAAGAGTCTTAAATACGAAGAAATTGTATTAAAACTGATAAAAGACTTCCAAGACCTGGGATGTTTGATGGACTACAAGTTGCACTTCCTTCATTCACATCTGGATTGGTTTCCTGAAAATCGTAGAGATTATAGCGAAGAACAAGGCGAACGATCTCATCAGGATATGAAGGTTAAGGAATAGCGATATCAAGGAAGATGGGATCACAACATGATGGCCGATTTATGTTGGTTCTTAAAAAGAGAAATGAAAAATACAGGGACTAAACGAAAGCGTAACCCTTTGCATAGATCGTTTGAAGAAAAGAGAACACGTTATAGCAACAAAAATAAGAATGATTTGTAGATATCGTTTTCTTTTGTTTAGAAAGTAGAGTATTCTACAAGTTCTCAATCTTCTAGGCTATCTAGGCTGTTATCTCATCTCTCAGCACAAAAAGTAGATGGATAGATGGGTGGATGGGTGGGTTTTATAGGTGGTACAGGTGGATGATAGAAAGATGTATGAATTCATAAATGGGTGGGTGGATAAAAAGATGGAACCAGAACTCTGCAACACGAATTATGCCATGAAAATGGCGTTTTTAAGCATTTTGATCTATTTTCTGTTTTTGAATGAAATTGGACCAGTTTGTCTGACTCTATGATGATAAATTGGAATTAAACGAGTGAAAAATCTTACGTCTAGGGAGCTGGTAGAATAATTTGATTTTTTATAACTTTCGTCGATCGTAAATGACGTTTTTTGTGAATTTTGACCTGTTTTTTTAATTTTCCCGAAAACTCAGACCCGTTGGGCCAAATCTGAAGGCAGATTCGGATTCAGCGGAAAAAATACATAGAAATACATGGGTCTGAATACCAGATCCGATACTTTTTTTTGTGGGGCTGTGTTTTCGTCCTAGTATTATATGAAAGATTGTTTCGGAAAATAGGTGGTATTTTCTGCATCTATATATTTGTAATTGAGTAAATTTTTAGAATGTGTTTTCTATAGATATTTGTAGCTACGAGTCTTGCAAGTCTGAAACCCTTCTCTTCGGGGTGTAATCGACTTGTTTAAGGAAACTGGTATGTTTTTTATTTGTTTGTCCCTGATTACAATATCTGTGATTCAGAAGACAATTAATATTTTTTCTGATTTATTGTATTGTATATTGTTATAGATATAATACATTGTTCCTGTGTCGACAGGTCGTGTTGTAGTACAATTTTTATTTCATTAATAATAGGTGGTTATTATTTATTACTTTAACATGATCTTAATGATTTAACTGTTTAGTGCATAAGTCTTGCAACTCCATCACTCCGTTCTTCTTTTTTTATAACTTTTCCGAGATGAGATATAATTTTCTATTCGTGTTAGTTGTGTTCTAGTTAGTATATATTTTTTTGTTTTGAACCACTAAAATATAAAAAAACACAAATAAACTTGTGATAGCAAATACGTTAATACCTTTAAACTTGTTTTTCTATAATTAACGTATATATGAATATTTTTAAAGAAAACAATGAATTTATTATAAATAAATAATATATTATTAATATAACAATTAAATAACTGTTCTCCTACTCCCCCACTACATTTAACCTGCTTCTGATATATAACGGTACATTTTTTATTGAATAACGAATTCATCTAGGATAAAAAAATATGCCACTGCTGGAATAAACACTATAAGCACTTGGTAAATGAAAGATAAATAGTGATAATCAAATTGTTTTGTAATATATAAATAAAAATCACATGGGGAAAATGGTGTAATTTATAAGTATTTTAGTGTTATATATGTACTAAGCCTTGCTTAGTAGTAGCCTACCTATGCACTTGCAATTTAAGGTAATAATTATTATTTATTATAAATTACTATATATACTTATATTTTGCAGCATTTAATCGATTATACCTTTTTCTATACAGATATTCAATCGGCTAAATATTTTGTAAATTATTGTCAGGATTTGATTTATTTTAATTTAATTATGTTATTATGTATCTAGATATTCAACTTACGTTTATGCAATTAAAAATCAGTCTTCATTGCGTATCTAAAGGGGGACTTTTTGCATGAGGCATTTCTTTTATTTAGTTTACTATGTTAATGATAATGTAATTGTAGCTATTGTTATACAGGGTGTTTATTAGTTTCCATCACCCATGTCTTTTTAATGCAATTAAATCCGCCCCAGCGCTAACCAAAATGGTCGCAGAGGATGGACGGAAACAATGTCCTGTGTATTTATTTATCTGCATTTGGTATATTTAAACATTTAAAGAAAAAGCAGCAACTTTCAAAATTTTCTGGGTGGTATGCAACATATTTTCTATACAGTGGCATATAATTTTAATTTTTCATAAATGATCTCGGTTTTTCTGTTTTATTTCCGGTATTTTAATCAAAAGTTTTGATACTAAGTCATCTACATCACTCAAATTTAATTGATACAGATCATCACAGCGACATGCACCGGCAACTATTTAAGGCAACCTAAAAAGGAAAAACTTATAAATAGATGTTTTTAAAATATTCACATCTAAACATACCTTATTCATTAAGTACCTATATATTATCTGGTGCTTAAGTAGTAAACGTTTCAAGTTGTTTATTTGATCAAACTTTTGACTTCTTTGGTTTATAGTTTCCACCTCGACGTTTGAGAAGAACACGTAATTTCAAATATTTTGACAGATCGATGTCTTCCTTTGTACTAATTGTAAGTGTTGCTTTCAACGTGGAATAATTTGACCATAACGTAGAAGCCTTTATACATAAATCGGAAAAGTATATATTTTTATACAACTCTCTGCAGAGGAGCGTTTGTTGTATGTCTGGTAGTCTGAATATGGCGCAGCCTGACAGCAATACATGGATAAAATTATTGTATTTGCTCAGTCGACTATTTTTTAATTTTTACTAGATTCTGCACGACTAGTCTCTGAAGTGGTAGTTCTAGTGAAGACAAATTACGTCGAACTTTGTAGCCACGAAGTTCGAAAAATACTGATATAAGCATCAATAAAGCGACTACCTAAAAATAATAACTGTTTTTAAGGTCCACACTTTCTTTCCCTTGACACCCATAAACGAAACTCTTTTTCAATTCCTCGTACTGATTCTGTTTCTTTAAGTTAATATATACAGTGCGACCCTGATTTTAAACTGTGTACTTATTATACCTTTTTAAATGAGGTATTTATTGCCCGATTTAATTAGTTTTTCTTTAATGGAGGTCTATTAAATCACGAATGATTTGAATTTATTTTCAGTTTTCAAAGCCTACTTATAAATTTTCTTCGTTTTTAAATTTGGTTTACCTCTACCTAAAATTGGTTAGCGTTTTTTTTTTAATTTAAAACTGGCTTCTACGCCCTTTCAATTGGGTAGAAAATTTGTAAAAATTTCGTCATTGCTAACTGTAAATTGATGTTAATGATTTTTATCATTTCTGTACTTTCTAAACAGAGTAAGCAATCTACAAATAAATTAAATAAACACTTACTAATTTGTTATTTTTAATGTTTAGTTTCAAATTAAACAAATTTACAAATCGGAATTTTTGCCTATATATAATGTATAAAAAATGTCAATTTTATTCGAAATCCATAAATGATATCAAAATATTGTAAGAGGAAAAAAATCTTCTAAAATAGTGCTTATTCTTAAAAATATAAATTCTGGCCTCACTGGCGTAAATACAAAAAAATTACGGGATAGCCAGTGGCGCACAAGCACTAAAAAGAGAGCATCCTGTATATGTATTATTACCAAATGTTTTATTTACGTTGCGCTTATATAAAAAAATAAGTGTACCAAATTTCAAGTTTCTAAGAAAAACAGTTCAAATTATTTGAAAAAAAACTAGGTTATCTGTTCTATATTTAGAAGGCTATATCTCAGTAGGCGTGCATTTTTGTAAATGTATAGGCATGAGCGTAGCTACAATTTTTGTTTGGGGTGGGCCCAGGGCTGCAAGTTCTATGGAGGCCCCTAAAAAAAAATCTCGCACTTAACCGATATAAAATTTGATTTGATTATAAAAAAGTCACGCAGTTGTCGATATGACAAATATGGTAATACATATTAGATCTTTTTTTTCTGGGGTGGGCACTGGGCTTTGTGGGGTGGGCCGTGCACACCTCTGCCCCCCCCTAGCTACGCCCATGTATAGGTAAGTTACGCTAAATAGTCTTATTTTCGTCCAAGGAACCTGTGGTCAAGCGTTTTTAGGTACACTCTGTATTTTTTAAATTCTAATATAGATTAACCACTTAATTATAATTATGAATGACAAAATATAAATAATGATATGTGCAATGAAAATATACAAAAATTGCAGCGTCAATCTGAAATTTTTAAATTATTTTCAACCGCCTCTATGCATTTATTACATAGCGTTTGAATATTTTTCCGTTTGCAAGAAATAAGTTCGGTAAGATGACGTCCAAAAGAAATAAGACTACGTATAATTGAAAATAATTTTAAAATGTGAATAAATTGGTTTGGTGCAACTTTTATTTGAATCAATTTTTGGGAACACTGTACGTAGTGACCACAAAAAGGTTTTACTGTTATCGGATCTATGAATTTAACTTTTCTAATTACACAGACCCAAACAAATTTTAAACTAGAAACCAGATTATACTTTTCCGAAGGTTTTTGATGAGATGTATCCGATTTCTATATCAGAATAGCTCTACGTAAGATTTTCGAAATATCCTAACCTAAAAATGCGAAATACACGTATTTTTCGTTATATTTGAGGTTATATTACATCACGAGGTAATTTTCCGCACAAAAGTCATTATGGTATCTGAAATTACTACCCTTCCCCTTCATAATCCATTTTGAATCTTTCAATTCTTTGAGAAATTGTCTGTTGAAAATTATTGGTGAAGGGAATAATAAAATTACAAACGCTTAAGGTCCTACTGGTTGTTCGATTTTTTGGAGTTGCTGATTACGAATCAGTCAATTAAGTCAAAATTACTAAATTCAAATTAGCGAATCCAATATGACGGATGCAATGAAGAAAAATTCTGAAGGAAAACATAGATATAAATTGTTTCATTAATGCAATGTTTTTTAAAAAATATATCCATAAAGTTTTCTAATTACGATTACAATAACACTTATTCTTCAACACTCAACACTCAAAACCCCATAACTCTGGGGATCAAAGTTTCAAACACAAAAAGTTCTACTAACTGCAGACAGCGTATATGAGAAATACTATATTCTCGGGTTGAATCGCGTCTGAGTTTGCTTAAGTCTCGACGTTTTGTATGCGGTATGCTTGGTTGACTATCCTTCGCCATTTGTCCCTATCCTTTGCCTTTTGTTTTCACCAGACAATTTCCAGTTATTGTAGATATATTTCCATCTCTGTTTTCCATCTTGTTTTCTGTCGTCCTGTCCTATTTTTACTTCCAACTGTTCGTGTCATTATCATTTTTTGTAATTATCTCTGGCATTCTTTCACTATGTCATAATCACCTTAATCTTTGAGTCTTTATAACACTTACTGTTCATAAAAGCTTTTTATTTCCTCGTTTGTTCTTCTAATCTAATCTTATTATATTCTTTTTACTCCAGTCTTGATTGTTCTGATTTATTTATAACGATTGGTCTTATTACTGTCTTGTATAGCTTTATCTTTGTCCAGAAATATTTTTATTTCTAACTATCTTCTATAGACCCGCTACACATTTGTTTCGTGACATTATTCTAGCTTCGATTTCCTCCAATTTTTGGGTTTCTTGCAAATATACATCCCAAATAAGTGAATTGTTCCACTTCTTCAAACCTGTATGTTTTCCTCGATTTGTGCCTACTATACTACTATTAAAATAATAATTCCTCCATCTAGGTCAAGTCGTGAAAAATGGCAGCCTTTACGCGGATAAATTATAATCTTTGTTATCTTTATCTCTTCCAACCTCTTTGAAGATAACATTATACAAAAACATTTAGAAACATTAATTGACAATAATTACAACACATTTCAATTAAGCACCATTTGCTTCTTGGCCATACCATATAGTGAACAGATTTATTTTGTATATTTCAAACTGTTTTTTGGAAGAAATTCGCTTGGTGTCAGCACTGATCGCAATTTGTAAATCTTTTACGTCGTCTACCATCGCAAGAGTTTTATCTATAGGCGTCAAGTTTGTCGACTCTGTTGCGTCACATAGATCAATCTTCTGGTTGTGAAAGGCGTCAGATATAAATTCTTTAATAGGTGACCATTCTGTGGGAATGGACAAAATGAATTTGTCCACCTTACAGGTACTATCAAGTAGCGTTTATGGTAATTATTGTTTTTTATAATGTTATCTTAAATTAGAAAAGTATTTTTCTGAATGTGAGATTTGTTTGCACATAGTAAAAAAGGTTTCTGGGGAAAACCACTTTTATAATTTCTACGCACCATTTTTGGGAAATCAATCTTTGTGATTGGTGATTGCTTATAAAAAAATTATCATAACGTCTTAGATCAACAATAATTGAACAAAATATTTAACAAAACCATTAAAAAATATATACAGCGTGTCCCACTAGTGCGGGAAAGTCCAATATCTATGTTAAAATGAGGAATATATGGATTTTTTTGTTTACTGTGTTGCCACATTTCTCAGAATGTACAAATTAAAAATATATTCAACTATACAGGGTGTTCCACTTTTCCTGGACAGACACCAACTTTGGTTTTTTAAATGGAAACACACATTTTTTATATTTTTTTCGGATTCTACATCAAATAAAGGGTACTTTGTGTAGAATAGTTTTATTCAAATATTCACAGTTTTTGAGATATCTCGCTTGAAAGGTTTTTCTAGTCGATATTGGTTGCTTACATTTTCTGATACTGACAGGTTATACTAATAGCTACTAAGCCCATTTGTATAATGATACATAAAAAATGTATATAAAAATTAACGTGTTTTCTTGTCTCTCTGAAAACCTGTTTATTTTTGTTTACGCTCAATATTGCTGACATTTGTGACAGTGTCTATGTCATTCGTTGGTTAAAATGATTGTAACTTTTTCTTGATGTTCATTTTATTATTATTGACGATGTTTATTACTACATATATACTATGTATTAACTTTTTTCTACGAATAAGTAAGAAAGATAATACATACGAGGAAAGGAGGAAAGGTACACATACAACACTCGTACATACAAAAGAAAGTTCAAACCGAAAGAATTCGATGGGCTGAACACGATCCTGTGGTCAAAATGCATGACTTGCCGATGAGTTTCGGAGAAACGTGAGATTTTTGTGTGAAATTGCCCAAATATGAGTTAAAACTGATTTTTTCCTAAATTTTGTCCAAATGTCATTTTCGTAGTATTTTGTCCAAATGACGTCGTATTCAGCGCCCCAAAATACTACTAAAATTGTATACTTGGACAAAATTTTGGAAAAAATCAGTTTTGACACATATTCGGGCGTTTTCATTAAAAAATTTCTTCGGGAGGGCATGAAGTTTGACTACATGATGGTGCATGTTCAGCGTATCGAATTTCTTCGGAAATGATATGTAGGTTTGGACTTTTTGTCTGTGCAATTGGTCTTGACTGAAAATATTTTGTATCAAATAAATATACCTTTTATCTACCTCTGAACTTTGGGTACCTAGTAATAGTACAAGGATGTCATGACTATAAAAATATCTAGATAAATACCCAATCTAAGGATCAAGAATTTATTTGCTTTGGTGTATTAAATTATTTCATATCTGATAAATGGCATTTTATTATATGAATATTTCTTAAAGTGATAATATTGGTCTAAGTAACCGTACTAAAATAAATCCATAAACAAAACCATTTATGGCTATCATTTTTCAATTTTATCTGTGTTATTTTCCGTCTTTGTTAGAGGTATTCAAAATAATATTCAGAAATCTTAATAAAATTAAACATTTTAATTACAAAGCCATGATGATGTTTATCTTAAAAGAATAATCCAGTACCTATTGTTTCTTTCGATAAAAGATTATTTTTAGAATTACATAATATGAGTGTAAGATTGCCAAATACTTTTGAACATCTTTATTTATTTATTTAAAAACTTTGTGTAAGTTTGCAATTAAAGTAATAAAATGCTGCAGGTGCATCACATATTTGTCGATTTTAGCCAAAGCTCCAAGTTGATTGTGGAAATTAAGGGAACTCATGCATTTATGAACGTTTTTCAATAAGTTTAATTTCAATTTCAATTCAGTATAGATTTTTTATATGGATCCTAATCACGAGGATGTTTTTTTTGGTTATTTTAAACCAAAATGCATTTATAAATCGAGGTTTTAAAGCTGCTAGTTTTCAAGACCAGGGTAATTTTATCACATTTAGGTATTCATTAAATTTCATAAAAAGATAAGATATTTAACGCACTATTGAAAATATACCACATAAATTCTTGTCGAAATTTGGATATCGAGATTTCATTGAATCTGGCTACACAAACGGTGACCAAAAATGAAGGCTCGTATTCTTTGGTGACTTTTAAGAGGAGTCTTTCCTATAAAGTTTTTATCTAGGACGCTTCCTTAAAAAGATACAGGGTGCTAAACTTAAAAAATATTTTTAATTTTTTTACATAATTTAAAAACTAGTAAGTGAAATAATTTGAAATTAGGCATATGTATTTATGTCCAAAATCTGAGGCCTTTTCTAAAATTTAGATGTTCCAGTGGCTGAGATACAGGGTATCGGTGGCATATTTTTCTAAATAAATTAGCACGCCACTGCTTTACGGTAACAATCATGATATTTTCAGATTCGTCTTTCAATTTTTTACAAATTATTACTCTCTTATGTTTATCGAAAAAAGACTGATTTTAGAGTAAAAATTAAAAAACGAACTGAAAACAGCGCACCTCAACCCACTGGATTTCTTTTTGTGGGGTGCTGTTAAAGGGCTGGTATACAGTGAACAAATAATAATAATAATAATAATAATAATAATAATGCTTCTCATCATTTTCAAGTAACAATAAATTTCGAACAAATTACATTTTCGTTACTAAAAAGATGTCGCGCCTGTGCTCGTGGAAAAGGAGGTATTTTTGAGCATTTACTCAAATAAAATCATTAAAATGATGACTAGCGTTATTAATTTCTTTATTCGGTTAAATAACCGAATGATTAGTGTTTGTCATGTCTAAATAAAAGTGTTTTCAGTTCGTTTTTTAAGTTTTACTCGAAAATCAGGCCTTTTTCGAAAAACATAAGAGAGTAGTAATTTGTAGAAAATTGAAAGACAAATCCGAAAATATCATGATTGTTACCGTAAAACAGTGGCGTAATATTTTATTTAGAAAATTATGCCAGCGACACCCTCTGGACTATCTAAATTTTAAAAAAGGCCTCAGATTTTGGACAATGTACATATGTAAATACATGTGCACAATTTCAAATTATTTCACTTACTAAGTAGTTTTTAAATTACCTATGTAAAGAAATAAAAAATATTTTTTTAAGTTTAACATCCTGTATCTTTTTAACGAAGCGTCCTAGATAAAAATTTTATACGAAAGACTCCTCCTAAAATTCACCAAAGAATACGAGATTTCATTTTTTGTCACTGTTTGTGAATCACTCTGTATAATATCTTCGATTGCATTCCAAAATAAATTAAAACATTATGCATGGGATCATTATTTGCAGTTATTATTGTCTCACTTTAAACTTCTGTCATACTTATTGGAAAATCGTATGTTATCAACATTTCCCTGGAAAATAACACAGACACTCACAAAAAAAGTTGTCTGTACTTTTCATGCGACATATGTTATCGCGTAGTATTTTTGTCTCCTGATCACGAATCCAGTGTCAGAATTGCTATCACATCACGAAAAAGCGCTAGGAAAATACAAAAATAAATTTTATTCTGTATTCAAATGTTCATTTATATGCTTAAGACACTGCCGAACGTGAATCCGAGGTCAGAATTGATGGTTCTTTTTCTAACCTCAAAAAAAAAAACGGGTCAATTAAGGTCAAATATCACGAATTTTCAAAAAATGACAGATTCGCGCCAAATTCGTTAGAAGGGGGTTTTCGGAGTCGCTGATCACGAATTCGAGGTCAATTTTTTAAAATTCAAGATGGCGGATCCAAGATTGCCGACCAAATTTTCGAATAAATATCACATTTGCGTTAAATTTTTTATAGAGGGTTTTCGGGGTCAGTGATCACGAATACAAGATCGGATTTACAAAATTCGTTTTTAAAAATTTAATCAATTACCTTATTACCTGAGATTAGGTAGAAAACCCGCAAATAGATCTTTTACAGAAAAAAGAACAAGATAGAACAAGAACTCAGGTTATAAAGTAAGTAAACAAATATATTATAAAATTAATTTCGCAATTCTGACCTCAAATTCGTAATCAGCTACTGCGAAAATCCCCGTATACCAAATTTGGCGCGAATCTATTATTTTTTGAAAATTTGGTCAGCCATCTTGTATCCGCCATCTTGAATTTTGCAAAATTGGACTCGGATCCGTGATCAGCGACCCCGAAAACCCCCGGACACCAAATTTAACGCGAATCAGTTATTTTTTGAAAATTCGTGATATCTGACCAGTTTTTTTGAGATTAGAAAAATAACCATCAATTTTGACCGCGGATTCACGTTCGGCGGGGTCTTAACCATATAAATGAACATTTGAATATAGAGAAAATTTTTTTTTGTATTTTTCCTAGCACTTTTTCGTGAATGTTTGCTATTTTTGATCTGTTTTTTGAGGTTAGGAAATTCCTGTGATGTGATAGCTCAATTCTGACACCGGATTCGTGATCAGGAGGCAAAAATACTACGAATAACATATGTCGCATGAAAAGTACAGACAACTTTTTTTTGTGTAGCTGTGCCTTAATTTAACTGTTATTATATCTTTTATTGTGTCGAGAGTGCAATGTTTTCCTACTCAGTTCAATACTCTCGGTACAAAAAAAGTTCCTTTTATTTTTTTTACATACAATTAATTAATTTATATTTACAGAAACAATGGTTGATATCTCTGTTCGTCATGGTCATCATACTGATGGTGATGACAGTGGTGGAAATGCTAATATAGCGAAAGCGACAGCAATGGTATGCCTTTTTGCCGGGTCCTTTATTATTGGCAATATACCGATTAAATTGAGCAGGATGTTCAACTGGAAAGGTGACGCTAGGAGTAACAAACACGTAAAATTTCTTCTCGGTTTGGGAGGAGGGGTTCTGATGTGTACCACATTTATTCATCTCCTACCAGAAGTATCGGAGAGTTTTGAAGATTTCGACATCGACATTGACGTTGAAATACCTTTTGCGGAACTGTTGATGTGCATCGGATTCTTTGTTATGTATTTGGTCGAGGAGAGTGTGCATTTGTATCTACACCGAAAGGAGAAAATGTACGCGTTTAGAGAAATAAGGAAAAGTCTTTCGATTAGACGCGGCGAACTTGACGATGTCAACGAAATAGTTGACTCCCTTGAATCTCCGAAATCTCTTGTGCAGACCCACGATCACAACCCTCATTTACACCACGTAGATCACAGTCACGTACACCACAGCCATGCAGTCCACGACTTCTCAGAACATGGGACGGTGAAAACGATTAGAGGACTTTTAATTGTTTTAGCGCTCTCGGTTCACGAACTGTTCGAAGGGCTAGCAGTGGGACTGGAGTCTGGAGCTGCCACCGTGTGGTACATGTTTGGAGCCGTTAGTGCTCATAAGTTTGTTATAGCCTTCTGTATAGGAGTTGAATTAGTAACTTCATTGAAAACGAAGTTGGTAGTAATTTATGTATTTACTTTTGCTGTAGTTAGTCCTCTAGGAATAGGAATAGGTATGATTGTAACAAATATGGAACATGATTCGACCGCCGTTGCGTCAGTCATATTACAAGGGTTGGCTACTGGAACCCTTCTATATGTTGTATTTTTCGAAATTTTGCAAGGCGACAAGAAAAGTGGTCTCATACAGTATTCTTCTGTTTTTATAGGTTTTGCAATTATGTTCACAATCACCACAGTATTGTCGGTATAGTCTGTAATTTCCAAAATTTTAATTTTAACAATAAATACCTGTTTTACTTTATAAACCAGAAAAAAATGAAACTAGCACAGATAAAATCTTTATATATTGTAAAAGGTACGGCAATTACTTTAGGAAAATGTAAAACATATACGCTAGAGTTAACCCATTCATTTTATTGAAGACTTATTTACACATAGTAATTTTTATGATTATTTCATTTCTGAGTTTGACGTATCTATGTTAAATTATAAACGTACGAAATCTGTATTACGAAATGTATTATCGCTAATAAATTTATACAACTGCATAAAACAAAGGTATTCATTATTTTTTATGATAAAAGTACTTAACGGATTAGAAGATATATAGAAACTAAGCACCAGTGATTTAATAATATTTTACGTAATTTAATTTGGTGATGTATTATTTAAAGTATTTAAAACCTATATAAGTAAAATTTATTTACTGAAACATTAGGAGGCGCGTAATAAATTCGATAATAAACTTAACAGACAGAGCAAGTGTTTTATTCTTTTCTATATGTATATGTATTAGTGATGTAACGAATGCCAGTTTTTAAGCATTCACGAATGCGAATGCGAACATCTGTTGTTGACATTCGTATTCGTATTC